>NC_072424.2:119520984-119824015 GCF_028878055.3 Symphalangus syndactylus | reverse complement strand
ATAGGTAAACTCATGTCGTGGGGTTGTTGTACAGATTATTTTGTCACCCAGGTGTTAAGCCTAGTACCCATTAGATATTTTTCCTGATCCTTTTCCTCCTCCCACCCTTCACCCTCCGGCCCCAGTGTCTGTTGTTTCCCTCTATGTGTCCATATGTTCTCATCCTTTAGCGCCCACTTATGAGTGAGAACGTGAAGTAGCTGGTTTTCTGTTCATGCATTAGTTTGCTAAGGATAATGGTTTCCAGCTCCGTTCACGTCCTTGCAAGGCACATGATCTCATTCATTTTTATGGCTGCATAGTATTCCATTGTGTATGTGTACCATGGTTTCTTTATCCAGTCTACCACTGATGATCATTTAAGGTTGATTCCATGTCTTTTGTATTGTGAATAGTGCTGTAATGAACATACACATGCATGTATCTTTATGGTAGAACAATTTATATTCCTTTGGGTATATACCTAGTAATGGGATTGCTGGGTCAAATAGTCGTTCCCTTTTTAATTCTTTGAGGAATTACCACACTGCTTTCCACAATGGTTGAACTAATTTACATTCCCACTAGCAGGATATAAGTATTCCCTTATCTCAACAACCTTGCCAGCATCTGTTATTTTTTGACTTTTTAGTAATAGCCATTCTGACTGGTATGAGATGGTATCTCATTGTGGTTTTGATCTGTATTTCTCTAATGATCAGTGATGTTGAGCTCTTTTCCTATGCTTCTTGGCCACATATATGTCTTCTTTTGAAAAGTTCATGTCCTTTTACCATTTTTTAATGGGGTTTGTATTAGTTCATTTTCATGCTGCTATAAAGACATACCTGAGACTGGGCAATTTACAAAAGAAAGGTTTATTAGACTTAGGGTTTCATGTGACTGGAGAGGTCTCACAATCATGGCAGAAGGTGAAAGGCACATCTCGCATGGCAGCAGACAAGAGAAGACAGCTTGTGCAGGGGGACTCTTTAAAACATGAGTCTCATGAGACTCATTCACTATCATGACAACAGCATGAGAACAGCACGGGAAAGACCTGCCCCCATGATTCAATTACCTCTCACTAGGTCTCTCCCACAACACGTGGGAATTCAATATGAGATTTGGGTGGGGACACAGCCAAACCATATCGGAGTTGTTTGTTTTTTTCTTAGTTGTTTTTTTTTTTCTTGCACATTTAAGTTCCTTATAGATGCTGGATATTAGACTATTGTCAGATGCATAGTTTGCAGAAATTTTCTCCCATTCTGTAGGTTGTCTCTGTTTACTATGTGATAGTTTCTTTTACTGTGCAGAAGCTCTTTAGTTTAATTAGATCCCATTTGTCAATTTTTGCTTCTGTTACAATTGCTTTTGGTGTTTTCAACTTGAAATCTTTGCCAGGTCCTATGTCTAGAGTGGTACTGTCTAGATTGGCTTCCAGGGACTTTATAGCTTTGGATTTTACATTTAAGTCTTTCATTCATCTTCAGTTGATTTTTGGATATGGTGTAAGTGTCAGAGGCATTCAAACCAGAATGACTCCATCTTGAGTGAGGGCCAGGAAAATGAGGCTGGGACTTGCTAGGCTACATTCCCAGAAAGTTAGGTATTCCTAGCCTCTAGGTGTTTATGGTTAAGGGAGCAGATGGATAATGTTTACTAAACAGATCCAGACTTAGGAGTGTCCTAATATCCCAATATCTTAAGAACAAAGGCATTCCTAATTTTGCTTTAAAGATAATAATATTAATTCTTGCAAAATATAGTATTAAGAAAATTAATCCTTTATCACAAAGGCTTGTATCACAGCACATCTCTCCACGATCTTTTTTTTATCCTACATATACGAGTAGTGTACTTTGGGTGGATGCATTTCTCCTCTTACTTTCAAGAACACCCTACTCTTTCTATGGAGTAGCTGTTCTTTCACCACTTTACTTTCTTAATAAACTTGCTTTTCCTTTGCACTGTGGACTCACCCTGAATTCTTTCTTGCGCCAGATCCGAGAACCCTCCTGTGGGCTCTGGATTGGGACCCCTTTCCTGTAACATAAGGAAGGGGTCCATTTTCAATCTTCTGCGTATGGCTAAGAAGTTATCGTAGCACCATTTATTAAATCAGGAGTCCTTTTCCCATTGCTTGTTTTTGTCCGCTTTGTTGAAGATCAGATGGCTGTAGGTTTGCAGCCTTATTTCTGGGCTCTGTATTTTGTTGCATTGGTCTATGTGCCTGTTTTTGTACCAGTAGCATGCTATTTTAGTTAATGTAGCCCTGTAGTACAGTTTAAAGTTGGGTAGCATGATGCCTCCAGCTTTGTTCTTTTTGCTTAGGATTGCATTGGCTATTTGGGCTCCTTTTTTGTTACATATGAATTAAAAAAAATTTTTTTTCTAGTTCTGTGAAAAATGTCAGTGGTAGTTTGATAGGAATAGCATTGAATCTATAAATTGCTTTGAACAGTATGGCCACTGTAACAATATTGATTCTTGCTATCCATGGGCATGGAATGTTTTTCTATTTGTTTGTGTCATCTCTGATTTCTTTGAGCAGTGTTTTGTAGTTCTCATTGTAGAGATCTTTTGCCTGCCTAGTTACCTGTATTCCTAGGTATTTTATTCTTACAAACAGCAAATATTAATGGGCTTTTCCATCCATTAAAAGAAATGGATTTTCATATTAGACCATAAACGAAACTAACTCTAGGTTTAAAATCAGATCAGTGAGCAAGACAATCTAGAAAATCTGGGAGAGAAATGGGCAAATATATTTCCAGGCCAAATGCAAATAAAAATAATGTGGAGATCTTGACTTTAAGATATTAAACAAAAGGCAATTTAGTCCATCAATTATTCACAGAAGAAGAGAAGGCCCCTTTATAATGCTAATATGAGGAGTTTAAAATAGAAATACACAGACGTAGCTGAGAAAATATAGAAGACGAAAGGAGAAAATATCCACTTACTGCAAGCGAATGAATTTACTTTTCTTAGTCTATGACAGACCAAACTGGACAAAATTTAAGGCTATGATGAAATAACATAATTTTAAAAGTTCCTTTGATTGGTATGTACTGAACTTTGATCCCTGAAAAATAAGAATAATGGATTTTTTTAAGTGTCCTTGTTGCATTTATGAAAATTAACCATTTAAAAGCTCATGAAGCAACCTCAAGAAATTCCAGAAAATGTAAATAGTATAGAAAATTTCTCTGATTGAAACGTGGTAAAAATAGAAAATATAACAAAACCAGAAAATAAAAAGATACTTCTGTCTGGAAATTAAAATAAGCAAACAAACAAAGCAATAACTTTTAAACTTCTCTAGAATTAATATATAATGCAACCTGGAACTGTAGAATTTCTAGAAAACAATAAAAACATTACAATGAATAACTATGGAATTCACTGAAGGAGTGCTAAAAAGAAATTCACAGACTTAAATAGTTATATAACAACAAAGAAAATTTAAATGAAGTTATGAAGCATCTGAATCTAGAGATTATAAAATAACCCCAAAATGCATTCAAATACAGAAAAATGTAAAATAAATATGAAAGCTGTTTGTTTTGAGAAAAAATGGTATTAATCACTATTTAATCCACTAATAAAAAACAAAATGCACTAAAAACAAGTGACAATAGGTAAAGCTCAGAGAAACAGGAAAATTTAAAAACTCATTAGATACCACTTAACTCAGATCACTCCATAATAGTAGAGAGAGATAATCCTCAATACAAACAACTACTCTTTACTCCATGGTGTAAGTAGACATATTTTATTCAACTGGCCTCCTACCAACAGTAGTTTAGGCTTTCCAGCTTTTTGCTATTATAAACAGTGCTACAATGAATTGTTTTGTGCATATGTCTTTTTATGTTTTTGCTAATAAATATCTGGACTAGGTCTCTAGAATTAGAATGACATGTTCAAAAGGTAAAATGCACATGCAATTTTGCTAGATATTACTAAGTTCCCCTCTAAATTTTTTTGTTTTCATGAGAAGTATGTGAAAATGACACCTACATCTTTTTTGAAGAAAGAAACTATACCAACTGACTCTAAATCTAATGTAACAACATAAACAAGAATAAATAGAAAAACTTTGTAAAAGAAGAGGAATGAGGATAGAATAAGACATAGAAGATTTAAAACGGCCGGGTGCGGTGGCTCACGCTTGTAATCCCAGCACTTTGGGAGGCTGAGGTGGGCGGATCACGAGGTCAGGAGATCGAGACCACGGTGAAACCCTGTCTATACTAAAAAAATACAAAAAATTAGCCGGGCGTGGTGGTGGACGCCTGTAGTCCCAGCTACTCGGAGAGGCTGAGGCAGGAGAATGGCGTGAACCCGGGAGGCGGAGCTTGCAGTGAGCCGAGATTGTGCCACTGCACTCCAGCCTGGGTGACAGATCGAGACTCTGTCTCAAAAAAAAAAAAAAAAAAGATTTAAAACGTTATAAAGACTTACTAATTAAATTAATGTGATAGAGATCCATGAAATAGAATAGAAAGTGCAGAAATAAGTTAAAATACTTAAGGAAATTTAGAATATGGGTAAGATTGTTTTCATTAGGGAAGAAGAAGGGTTAATAATAGAGATAGCTGGACAACTAATAACTATCTGATAAAAATAATGATGGATTTATATCTCACAATGTCTGCTAGGATGACATCCAAATGTCTTAAGAGACTACATGTAAAAATTTGAAATCATATGTACTCAAAATAAAAGAATTTGCTAAAAATATTTGGAGTGGAAAACTTTAATTGAAAATGCAGATGGCATAAAAGAGGTTTGAAAATTTAATTATCTAAAATTAAAAACACGTGAATTGCCTTTCAAAAAATAACATAAGCAAAGTCAAAATATAAATGATTAATTTGGAAAAAGTATTTTCAGCTCTTCTATGCTGAAAACACCTAGAGAAAGACCAACCATCAGGCCTAATTTTCCACTGGAATGTGTTGCTCTGGACATGCCAGGTGTTTACATCTGGCACTCCTTCTAATTGCGCTGGCATCTTTTGCCACTGGCTGGGAATCGTGCCAAATTGATTGTTAAAATTTTTGAATATCAAACTTTCTAATAACTCAGCAGAGAAAAGGACAAATAATATCAACAGACAGTTCACAGAAAATAATGCAAAGTGGATATTTAAAATACAGGAAAATTCTCAACCTCTTTCATAACAAATGTTTGTTGAATGCCTATTTTTAATCTATCATGTGAGCAAAAAATGGAAAAATCTGAGATATTTTGAGCTGGGCTCTGGGAACATGGGTTTTCTCATCCATTTCTGGTGAGGGTGTAACTTGGTTCGATTTCTGTGGATGGCAATTTGCTAATACTTGTCAAAATTACAAAGACAAATAGAATTTGACTAACTCATTGACTTCTGGGA
Source organism: Symphalangus syndactylus (assembly GCF_028878055.3). Classification (NCBI taxonomy): domain Eukaryota; kingdom Metazoa; phylum Chordata; class Mammalia; order Primates; family Hylobatidae; genus Symphalangus; species Symphalangus syndactylus. Next base: position 119,818,629 of record NC_072424.2, on the reverse strand, counting down.
CTTTATTGCTCTGATATACTTGCACATCCAAATATCATTCTTAAACAAGGCTATTAATTGGATAATTATTTGTAGTTGGAAAAGCTTGGGAACAACCTCATTGTCCCCTAAAAGGGTACTAGTTATGAAATATAAGTTTTCAATACAATGCAATGCTGTCCAACTGTAAAATATAACAAATTTCTGTAATATTATGGAAAGATTATTCAAATACTTTGTTAAATGAAAAGTATAAGTCATAGAACAGTGTGCATGGCATGCTGACCTGGTGTATAAATGGTAGACAAATATAGAAAATAATGTATGCTTTTTTATTTTATATGCTTGAAAGAAATTTGGAAAGATACACAATAAAGTGGTTACCTGGTGAGGATGGTTGGGGGAGGTGCGCTGAACAAACAGGGCAGAGTAGTGGGAGGGAGAATTCCTTCCTATTCATAACTTTTCTTTATATTTTTAATTTTTAGAAACATGTGAAATGCACTAGCTATTTAATTATTAAGTGAAAAAATAAGAAGAATATGGAATAAAACTATAACTATTGAAGAAGTAGACAAATATATCTCACTGCAGAGATTGCAATCTATTTTGCTTGCTCATAAGATTAGCCCTGGCTTTCATCTAAATTTTTCCACGGAGTGAGATTACTCTTTTCCTTCTGGTCACAGAAGAATCTTTCCTTTGTACAAACCATAGAGCGATTACAGACTAGTAAAAGACATTTTCTTATCCTCATGTTAATCTTTCCCTATAAATATTTTGATATTTGTAACCACTCTGAACATGTTCTTCCACTTCAACTAACTGCAGGAACTGGGTATCAAAATTTGGTTGTGTTCCATTCACTTGTTATGTCATAATTTCAGGCTCCTCTTCCTACAGCTTGCTTTATTGGATTTCATCATTGTTGATCACCTGTGCTTCCTGATCGTTCTCTCTGGCTGTTGACCTAGAGTTCTTTCTTTCTTCACCAGTCCCTAGGAATTAGTGATCATGTTTTTTCTTGACACCTGGGATTCTTAATCTTCATCATTGATCATCGAAGCATTCATTGGGATGCTTGAACATTTGAGCTTACCTTTAATGGGAAGACCCACTTTTTGTTTGTTTGTTTGTTTTTGTTTTTGTTTTGAAGACAGTGTCTCCCTCTGTTGCCCAAGCTGGAGTGTAGTGATCTGATCACGGCTCACTGCAGAGTCGACCTTTCAGGCACAAGTGACCCTCCCAGTTCAGCCTTTTAATTAGCTGGAACTACAGGCACATGCCACCATCCCTAGCTAATTTTTTAGCCAGGCAGAGACAGGGAGAGAGGGTTTCGCCATATTGCCCAAGCTGGTCTTGAACCCCTGGGCTCAAGCAATCCACCTCTATGCAAATAAACTAGAAAATCTAGAAGAAATGGGTAAATACCTCGACACACACACCCTCCCAAGACTAAACCAGGAAGAAGTTGAATCTCTGAATAGACCAATAACAGGCTCCGAAATTCAGCCAATAATTAATAGCTTACCAACCAAAAAAAGTCCAGGACCAGATGGATTCACAGCCAAATTCTACCGGAGGTACAAGGAGGAACTGGTACCATTCCTTCTGAAACTATTCCAATCAATAGAAAAAGAGAGAATCCTCCCAAACTCATTTTATGAGGCCAGCATCATCCTGATACCAAAGCCTGGCAGAGACACAACAAAAAAGGAGAATTTTAGACCAATGTCCCTGATGAACATTGATGCAAAAATCCTCAATAAAATACTGGCAAATCGAATCCAGTAGCACATCCAAAAGCTTATCCACCATGATCAAGTGGGCTTCATCCCTGGGATGCAAGATTGGGTCAACATACGCAAATCAATAAACATAATCCAGCATATAAACAGAAGCAATGACAAAAACCACATGATTATCTCAATAGATGCAGAAAAGGTCTTTGACAAAATTCAACAACCCTTCATGCTAAAAACTCTCAATAAATTAGGTATTGATGGGACGTATCTCAAAATAATAAGAGCTATCTATGACAAACCCACAGCCAATATCATACCGAATGGGCAAAAACTGGAAGCATTCCCTTTAAAAACTGGCACAAGACAGGGATGCCCTCTCTCACCACTCCTATTCAACCTAGTGTTGGAAGTTCTGGCCAGGGCAATCAGGCAGGAGAAAGAAATAAAGGGTATTCAATCAGGAAAAGAGGAAGTCAAATTGTCCCTGTTTGTAGATGACATGATTGTATATCTAGAAAACCCCATCGTCTCAGACCAAAATCTCCTTAAGCTGATAGGCAACTTCAGCAAAGTCTCAGGATACAAAATCAATGTGCAAAAATCACAAGCATTCTTATTCACCAGTAACAGACAAACAGAGAGCCAATCATGAGTGAACTCCCATTCACAAGTGCTTCAAAGAGAATAAAATACCTAGGAATCCAACTTACAAGGGATGTGAAGGACCTCTTCAAGGAGAACTACAAACCACTGCTCAATGAAATAAAAGAGGCTACAAACAAATGGAAGAACATTCCATGCTCATGGGTAGGAAGAATCAATATCATGAAAATGGCCATACTGCCCAGGGTAATTTATAGATTCAATGCCATCCCCATCAAGCTACCAATGACTTTCTTCAAAGAATTTGAAAAAACTACTTTAAAGTTCATATGGAACCAAAAAAGAGCCCGCATTGCCAAGTCAATCCTAAGCCAAAAGAACAAAGCTGGAGGCATCACGCTACCTGACTTCAAACTATACTATAAGGCTACAGTAAACAAAACAGCATGGTGCTGGTACCAAGAAGAGATATAGACCAATGGAACAGAACAGAGCCCTCAGAAATAATGCCGCGTATCTACAACTATCTGATCTTTGACAAACCTGACAAAAACAAGAAATGGGGAAAGAATTCCCTATTTAATAAATGGTGCTGGTAAAACTGGCTAGCCATATGTAGAAAGCTGAAACTGGGTCCCTTCCTTACACCTTATACAAAAATTAATTCAAGATGGATTAAAGACTTAAATGTTAGACCTAAAACCATAAAAAACCCTAGAAGAAAACCTAGGCAATACCATCCAGGACATAGGCATGGACAGGGACTTCATGTCTAAAACACCAAAAGCAATGACAACAAAAGCCAAAATTGGCAAATGGGATCTAATTAAACTGAAGAGCTTCTGCACAGCAAAAGAAACTACCATCAGAGTGAACAGGCAACCTACAGAATGGGAGAAAATTTTTGCAACCTACTCATCTGACAAAGGGCTAATATCCAGAATCTACAATGAACTCAAACAAATTTACAAGAAAAAAACAAACAACCCCATCAAAAAGTGGGTGAAGGATATGAACAGACACTTCTCAAAAGAAGACATTTATGCAGCCAAAAAACACATGCAAAAATGCTCATCATCACTGGCCATCAGAGAAATGCAAATCAAAACCACAGTGAGATACCATCTCACACCAGTTAGAATGGCCATCATTAAAAAGTCAGGAAACAACAGGTGCTGGAGAGGATGTGGAGAAATAGGAACACTTTTACACTGTTGGTGGGACTGTAAACTAGTTCAACCATTGTGGAAGTCAGTGTGGCGATTCCTCAGGGATTTAGAACTAGAATTACCATTTGACCCAGCCATCCCATTACTGGGTATATACCCAAAGGATTATAAATCATGCTGCTATAAAGACACATGCACACATATGTTTATAGCGGCACTATTCACAATAGCAAAGACTTGGAACCAACCCAAATGTCCAACAATGATAGATTGGATTAAGAAAATGTGGCACATACACACCATGGAATACTATGCAGCCATAAAAAAGGATGAGTTCATGTCCTTTGTAGGGACATGGATGAAGCTGGAAACCATTATTCTCAGCAAACTATTGCAAGGACAAAAAACCAAACACCGCATGTTCTCACTCATAGGTGGGAATTGAACAATGAGAACACATGGACACAGGAAGTGGAACATCACACACCGGGGCCTGTCGTGGGGTGGGGGGAGGGGGGAGGGATAGCATTAGGAGATATACCTAATGCTAAATGACGAGTTAATGGATGCAGCAAACCAACATGGCACATGGATACATATGTAACAAACCTGCACATTGTGCACATGTACCCTAAAACTTAAAGTATATATATATTTAAAAAAAGCTGTAGGCTTTATTGAACAGAGTGACAGTACAAAGCTTCCACAGCATAGAAGGGGGCCAGAACGGGTAGCCAGGGTTAGATTATGCAGTTGCCTTTTAAACTCTTTAAGGTGGGAAATACCTGTGGAGGGAAGATGTTACTAGAGGGAGAAACAAAGACAATTAACCTTTGTGACACATTTTAGATCTTGAGGAAAACCGGAATTGCAACTTAGGTTTTATCTACTGTATGACCTTACAATGGCATGGCAAAGGAGACAGGATCTTACAGGACTTTACAAAGGATGTTTACAAGGAATTGGAATGAGGAGCATAGATAAGGTCTGCTAGTCACAGAAAAAGGGGCTTTTAACATTCCTTTTAGTTTTAGGGGAAGAGGAAGGGAGAGAGGACACAGGGAAGCTTACAGCAAAATTTTCGCTCTTTATAGCTTTCTTGGGGAAGAAGACACATGCACAAATCCTCGTGTTAGGAATATTTTAAGCACGTATGTTCAGTATTATTCATCCAGGACCGAAGTAAGTCCTGCTGCAGGAAATGAGTGAGTTTCACAGATTTCTGAGTCCTTACTGGACCCAGGAAGCCCAGCTGGCCCCTCCTTTCACTACCACACCCAGTTTTCCAGCTGAGTGTCCTATTATTCCCTGAGGGGATGGACAAACATTTGGACAAGGAAGGCCTTGATATTTTCCTATGTTGTCATTTCTTTGGGAAAATTTTTTATGAATTTAACAATTATAACCTCTTTCTTTCATAGTTTTCTATACTTTTGTGATCAGAGTTTAAAATTAAATACCCATGGGACTTTATAATACACATCAATCATCTTTTTAAGACATTTTAAAAGACATTTATCTAACTTCTGTGAGGTCATGGCCCATATCTGTTGGTTAACTTCTGTATCCCAGCGGCAGGCATGTGCCCAGGCACAAAGCACAAGCATGAATGAACACACAAATGAATGCATGAGTGAATGGTCTCTGAGAATCTGTCTGGGAAGGGCTGTGGATAATGATGTGGAGGTAAGAAAAAAAAGTCATTCCCTTCTTTTAAAGTTCCAATGCCTGATAAGACTCAGGAAGCCCAATGTGAATCTTAAAACTTAGTTGAGCTTCCAGCAGAAATGTTGTTTTGAAAATCTTGTTAAGTTGTATGCCCACCCTCGGAAGGTGTCATAGTCATAGTGGTGAGCATGAACTAACTGCAATGTGAAGGGATCCAAGAAAAAACTGGAGTAACCTGTAAATAATATTTTGGTGGCAGGGTAGGCATGTCGTCACATGGTCCTCAAAACCAACAGCCCTTATACTTGAGCAAGCATCAGCATCTTCTGGAGGACATGTTGAACATAGATTTCAGGATTAGGATTAAGTTGTTTTGGAGATAGGACCTGAGGATTTGCCTACCACTTTCTGGGAATTATTGGTGGAAGACTGAATAACTGCTTCCTCTGTCATTTTCTGCATGTTCTCCCTTCTACCATTTCCTTTAGAATCTTGATTCCTGGCATATATATATATATATATATATATATATATATATATATATATATCTTGCATTGGTGTGTGTGTGTGTGTGTGTATATATATGTGTGTATATATATATATATATATATATACACACACGCACATATATAGTAGTCTGGGATTCTAAAATACTCAGCTCTTTATATAAAAGAGTCCAGGAAGTAAGAAAATTTCAGTAAGCCAGTTGAGTCATCTGCACAAATAGAATTATAGTTCTGAGTCATTATTCGTTGTTTTGTGGTTTCCCAGAATGAATATTCTTCAAAAGTAATCTTTAATAGGGGTGAGTAATCCATTCTTGGGGCTTGGCAAATCTGTGTGTGACTTCTGAAAGGTTAGCTTGGGAGAAGAAAGTTTCTAAATTTTCCTGTTTGTGGTATATGTTTTCACTCTACTACTACTTCTGTAATTATATTTTTTGCTTATTATTATGAAACCAGTGTTTAAAGGAAAGTATAAGAAAAGAATATGAAGAGAAAGGATAGAAAGAGAGAGAAAAAAGAGGGAAGCAAGGAGAGAGATGAGAGAGGATCAGAGGTAAAATAATACCTAATAATTTGAGGTATCATCAAAGGATGCAACTAGATAATGACAAAAGAGAAAATTTAAATAAATATATGAAAATATATTTGAACTCAATAATAAACGCATTAAAGACATAATAAAATTCCAGTTTTTAATGTGTTCTTTAAGAAATCAGCAACAGTTTCAACAATGATGTTTCTTCATATAGTAGAGGGCACAGCAAAATAGAAATTCACAGACATTGTTGTGGAATGCATACCATAAAGAAGGTTTGAAAGATTTGTTTTAAAAAGTAAATACTACTCTCTATATTATAAAGTGCCATGTTAGAGGGTCAAGTGTTCAAAAATCTTCCTCTAGTGTTTATTTTCCTTTCTATCTAGATTTTGCAGTTCATAGTTGTAGCCACTAGGCCTACCCTTCTAACAGATTAGATGGAAGAATATGGTCACGGAATGGTGAACTCAAATTATGAGCTTGACGTTGGAAGACAGTCATTAAAGTATTTGGTTTAAACAAATGCAAGGGGCTAAGATACAAATCCGGAGCCAGATTTATATTTTTGGACACAAAGAAAAGATCACTTTTTTGTGTGGCTGCCTGTCAGTGAGAGAATTGATTGGCAACTATCAGAAACATTTTACTAATTTAAACCAAATAAGAGGAAAATCCACTTGAGTCAACGAAGTATGAAACACAATATTCTTTTCATTTTCATTTCATTCAAATCTCCTCAATTTCCCAAGCATCAGACATGTAACTTCCCTGATGACCTCTCTTGCCTCTAAGGAACTTCAGAAATAAGGCCTCTATACTCTATTAGTACCCGTATTGAATTAAAATTATATGTGCTCAGGTGTGATTCTGCCTTTAAAATATAAGCTTCTTAAAGGCAAAGAATGCATCCTAATCATCTTTTGTATGTATGGCTTAACTCTGTAGTTGTGACTTCTTTATTCTCTTCTTTCATACTATGGTAAAATCTTTAAACTTCTTTGACCATCCGATATACTCCCACAGTTTGAACCATAAGTACTACAGAGATGATTCTTAAATCAATTTTGTTTTTGTATTTTTGTTTAGCCCTCACTGTTTTCTTAAGTTCCCGAGGTATCTCCAAATGTCTATTTTGAAATTTACACTTGCATATCCTGCTGCTTTCTCATCTATAAAATGCTATGGTCTGAACTCCCTGTCTTCCTCAGAGCCTGACAGAAATCTGCTTTGCTACCTCTGATAACTACCATAGTCAATGACATCATCGTCTTAGAAAACTTAAGGAGACTTTTGCACACATTCGTTTGAGTTTCAAGAGAGTTGAGTGATACAGATAAGCAAAGACATTTATCATCGCTATTTTACCATCAACAAGATCAAATCTCAAGGAAATTAAGACATTTGCCAACAGTCATGGTGGTTATAAATGGAAGAACTGGACAGGCATGGTGGCTCATGCCTGTAATCCCAGTATTTTGGGAGGCCAAGGCAGGAGGATTATTTGAGTCCAGGAGTTTGAGACCAGCCTGGGCAACATAGGGATGCTCTGTCTCTACAAAAAATTAAATAAATTAGCTGGGCATGATGGTGGATGCCTGTAATCCCGGCTATTTGGGAGGCTGAGGCTGGTGGATCACTGATGCCCAGGAGGTAGAGGCTGCAGTGAGCTGTAATTGTGCCACTGCACTGCCACTGCACTGGGTGACAGAGCAATACCTAATAATAATAATAAAATAAAAATAAAATAAATGGTAGAACTGAGACTCAAACTCAGGTTTGTCTAACTTAAAAAGGAATGTAGTTTTTTTTTTTAAATCTCTGATTTCAGAATCGTGGACATAGGCTTGACAAGGTTTGCTTACTCATTGTTTATGGACTAAGAAATGAAAAAGAAACATTTTTTCTCTTCATTCTTCTTCATTCTCCACAACTGGTCAGTTTCCAGATGCTTTTGTTTTATCTCAGCAATAGTATCTCCTTTTCACATCAGTATCTCCCTTTCCTTTCAGCTCACATTTCCTTATTTCACCTCCTTATTCCTGTTAGTAATTATTACAGTAGCTTTATATTCAGTCTCTCTTACTCTGGTATCTCCTGAGTTTCAAGTCAGGGCAGTGATTTTTCGTTTTAATATCTTCAGACAACTAACTAACCATGAATCCGTAGAGTGCTTGATAGAATTTTTCAGATAATTTTTACTATTGGAACTCAAAATGAAAATATTTTGCTGGGAATAATAAATAATTATATAATATATGATGGGTTAAAACATGGCAATATTTATTCACCTAACCTAATTAAAGGATAAATAAACAAACTTTTTTTCTTTCAGAATCAGGAGCAGGTGTTGCAATTAAAATGTAGACAGCATATTACAAAATGTATTGATAAAATGGACATGGTCCCAGCTATTTAACTATGTGCTGCTTATGTAAATCCACCTGCTGTTGAAGTCAGATAAGTGTTTATTTGCATTTATTTTCTAACATTTACAAAGAGACATTATTTACAAAATTTTGTATATTATATCCTGAACATATGGGTATTTATTCTTGGCCGTTATACCTGTTATACATGCATATGTGGTTTTTTTAGGCCAGGGAAGAACATTAGAGAAGGAAAGAAATCTGTCTGAGATAGTGAATTAATACTAATATGTATGAGTGTTTACTATTTTCTCAAAAATGCACTAAAAGCTTAAGGGTGTTATTTGATCCTCACGATAACCTTATAAAATGGTTATTCCAATCTCCATTTTATAGATGAGGAAACAGAGCTTAGTTAAGTTCAACATATTGTCCAAGATAATTCAACAATTAAATGGTAGAGTAGGATCTGAAAGCCATCTGAGTAGATTGCTTTCTGGTTGCAGGCCACAGGAGGCAGCAAGCATTCCCGCAGTAGAAAGTTATATTCCAGTAGTGGGGACTGAGTTTCAGGGGGATGAACCCAGTCTCTAGAAAGCTTGTTAACGTCACTCTTGCCCTCCTAAATGTGGTCTAGAAGTATATGGCAAAGACTTTCAAGCTAGACGCTAAGTCCCACCCATGGCTTTTGACAGAATTCTGACTACATTCATTAGTAAGGGGTTGGGACATACAATTAGTTACTTATTGTATTAGTTTTCCATTGCTACACAGTATATTACCACAAATTTAATACCTTATGTTTAAGTTACCTTAAGTCTGCCACTTAATAGCTCACAGTTCTGTAGGTGAGAACTTTAAGCATAATATAACCCATCTGTCAAGAACATACTAGATCAAGGTTTCTGCTGGATGTGTTTATATCTGGAGCCTAGGGTCCTATTTCAAGCTCATTCATGTTGGAGAATTCAGTTCTTGTGATTTTAGGACTGAGGCTGGCTCTCTTGCTGGTTGTCAGTCAAAGTTTATCTCAGCTGGAAGAGACCACTCTCAATCTTTTGGCACATGTTTCCCTCCAACTTTGAAGCCAGCAATGAACAATTGCTCTTATTGAGTCCCTCTCATACTTTAAATCTCTTTGGTTAAGAAGAGCCTCATCCCCTTTAATGGTTCACATAAATAGATCAGACTCCCTGTGTCAACTTTATTAAAGTCATCTGATCTAGGATCTAACTACACTGCAAAATTCCTTCACAGAAGCACATAGATTTGGTTTGAATAATTAGAGGAAGGCAGGTAGATATCAGGAACCAAGGGTCTTAGTATCTTCTCAAAACTCTGCCTGCTACACTTGTCCAGATTCCAGTATCTGAGGTGGCCTTCTGTGTATCTATATGCCACACTTATGGGAGGCATCTTTCCTCTTAAACTCTACTTTATTTAACCAAAAGTTGTGCCAGGTCATACGTTTTTCTTTTCTCTCCATCAGCCCAGGCTATCTGGCTGTGGCTATGACATTTTGCCCAGAGCTTTACCTTGAATGCTGTTCTGCATAGAACTAAATATTTTTTCTTATAACCTTAACTGATGCCTGGAAGAAAGCTTTAATCTCATCACACTGACTAAAATCATAAACACCCATTGAGCATTGGCTACACTGCAGGCCCTGAGGGCACAGAGATAAATCCACAGAGCAACTATTCTTAAAAAGTTTATAGTGAACAAGAGGACATAAATGGAAAATAATAGTTGGCCTTATATTTTTAATACTGTAACAGAGATATTTATATGGTCTAGTGAGAAAAAGGAAAGAGCATAACCTTCAAAAAAGTCTTGTTGAAGTGCCAGGTAAACTAATTAATTGGGGTAGCCTGTTCCACTGAGACAGAGAGAGATACAATGAATGACTCATTAATGAAATCATAAGATATTTGGTATGGCGGATACATAGGGTTAAGGAGTACTAAAGTGAAAAATTCAACTTGAAAAGTAGGTAGGTAGGACACTAATGATGTGAAGGTTTACAATGTACCATGAAGATACAGAAGTTTTAAATACCTGCATACCAAATATTATAACAAATATCCATCATAAGGCAGGAACTACATGAGATGCAAAATAAAATTTACAGATAAACTGGAATGGTAAGATATTTAAATATATCACTTTCAGTCCAAGTCAAGTGAAGTGTATAAAAAATAATAAAGATCTAGACCTGTATAATATAAACAATACAGTAGATTTCACAGATATTTTTGAAATTAACACCCTAATACAAATAGGGTACTTTCTTCTCAAGAAATGTAGAAGAGTGAACGAAGTGTAAACAAAGAGTAAACAAAATGATCACATCTTAGGTCTTGACTTGTTATTTCCAAACTCTTGTATTGTGACATTGTGCTCTTGATCTATATAGAAGATTTCTTCATTAATGCTGTTCATTAGTGGCAATATAGTTAATCAATCTTTTTATCTGTTTTGGTGGCAATATTTTTCTAGTGAATACTCCTAATTTGCTATTTGTTTTTCCAAGTTCTCTGTGTTCAACTTTTTTTTTTCTTTAAATATCCTTGGATACACACAATGGCCATTTAAAAATTTTCACTTGGATTTGATAACATGAGTTTCCCCTAGATCAGCCATTTATAAGTGATTCACAGGACTGGAGTGGGGCCAGAGTTGTATGAGAGGCTAACCAGAATAACTGGAGTTTTACATCTCAATACAGAGTGTTATGTCTCTCAATGCAGCCTTTTTCCTTTTTGAGTTTCACCAATAGAATGCTCCTTGAAGAGATGTATGTCTTCCTCCAAGATAAATATGGCATGTAGAATTGCATATACCACTTATTTTCAAGAAAGGTGCTCTGTAAACTTTTTCTGAAATCCAAAGGGTTGGAGTTTGTGCTTCCGATTCTTGGTTTTGCCAAGGAATGATGATTTGCTGAGGGGATAAGGAGAACACCTGTCTTCTATCTCACCTTTTATAACTAAATATTTAATTTTATGACTCAGATTCCTACAGCATTTCATCCACTTTTAAAGATACTTGTCACTATATGAATCGTTATAGTGAAGTATCTCACTTTTTATTAAGTAATAAGCAGACTGTCTTTTTTCTCTTAATTGATAGAGATTATTTAAAAGTAAAAATGCTGGACTTAAAATATATAATAGCACATTGAGATTTTATGCATAGTAGGCTCATAATAGCTATTTTGTGATAAATATATTTTTCCCATATATATGTAATTTAGAATAAAATAATAATTTTTAATAATTTTCTTTAATACTTATACATTTTATTGTTATTATATAATTATAGTGCCAAATATTTTTTATTGAAAGGAATTGGCATCATAACAATACATTTTTCTGTTTTATATGTGACACAAAACACATTTTGTTAATTAGATTTTGGAAAATATTCATTCCACATAATAAGAAAGTGACAATAATTAGGAAAAATGTTAGTTTATATTTTAATCATCTCCAAATCAACATTGTCACATTTATTTATTTTGTCACAATCAAACTAGAAGTAACATTAACTAATTTTCACCTATCATAATTTGTTATTTCTTCTCAATTCTTAAATTCTCTCATTATTTGAAGATAAAGCAGTAGAACATATTAGTAGATTTGAATATCTCAGTAGACTGTAAATTCCATGTGAACAAAAATTATGTTTACTTTACCTGTCTTTGTACTTATGTCAGGGTACTTCGTACAAAATGTGTACCATATAGGGACATAATATATGTTTGTTTAATGAATTTATCATTTTTATGATTATAATTGCTTCTGGTTCTTATTTTTCTGTTTGATGGTGATTTTTTTAGGAAACGAGGAAAACTCCTGCCTTTATTTTGATGTTTTAAAAATAGAATGTAATCTTATTAGTTTAATTTTATAGAACCTTATTTATTTTTAAAGACATTTATCACCATAACATTATTATCTTTAAGTATTTCTTTCTGCTTCTTCATTAGTTCATAAGAAGAATCTGTGTCCCTTTTATCTTTTTTTTGATAAATAAGAGATTATTTAGAAATAAATTGGATTTGAAATGATAATACCTTAAGATATGACCAGTCAGAAATTGTGTTAATAATTGAATATTTCAAATATATTGCTATTTATCTGAAAAATTAGAAGTGTAGAGATGGTATTAGAACTCATATTTTCTTCAGCAAATATCCACTTATTCCAACATGTTATTCTAAGAAACTCTGATAGGCAATAGATTCTCATTTTTTTTTTTTTTTCAGAAAAGTTGCTTAGGTATTCTTTGGTTTTTTATTATATAGTTTATCCTTGTTACTTTTATTATGGTGCCTTTTGGTGATTGTTCATAAGCCCTATTTCTCTTTCCCCTCTCAAGTATGAAGTGGGCACAGGTTGCTGTCATAACTCAAATCCTCTTCCAGGCTCTGCTTTTCTACATAACAACCTTTTTTGGGTTCTTAAAAAAATTCCATCAGTTTTGAAGAATTCAGACTGTTGCCTGAAATCTATATTTACTTTCTCCATCATCTCATGATTTGACCCAAATTTACTTTACTTGATATATATCATCATAATTTGTGATTATCAGGTAGTCAATACTTCTTTGTTTTATTAGAGATGAAGTTGTCTTTTTAATTTTGGTGGGATTCTTGTAGATTGCCGCTTTAGATTATCCATAGATTATCTACAAGGTCCCATTTCCGTGCTTTTATTCTATTATTTTATTATTTCTTTTTCGTGATGTTGTTAGTCATAGGGAGTTCTAGATTAGTAAATGAGTAATTCAAAGCAATCTAATAAGACATTTTCTTTTAAGTAATTTTCAGCAGAAAAACAGAAGAAACACACCTTTTTTCTATGAACTGTGTAATAATGCAAAAATAAAAGTAATCACTGAAAAATGAAGGAACAAGTAGATTAAAAAACTTACAAGCTACATTGAGCTTTAAAGTAATGCGTAAATACTGTGCAGGTAGCGATTATTTATATAATAGCCTAGATCATTTTATCAGCTTTTAACCAGCTTTATTCTTAAAATTGTAACTACTAAAATGAATTTGTAGTACAAAGCAACTTGCTATAGATACATTCAAAGAAACTTTCTTGGAGTATTTGAGAGCACCAAACCAAACAAAGATAATTAATAAAAAGGTTCAGCACTCTGATTTCAGGGGGAAGGAAATGGGGCAGGACATACTTGTGCTCTTAAGCTATTCTAGGGAATTCTTTAGAATGTTCTGTGAGCATTACTCTGTGCTTCAGAATAATATGTTGCTGTACTAGCAACATCATCTTCATAAATTTGCACCTTTGGTGGCTAATCATAAGGCTTCCTTTTTCTGAAAGTCATAACTCACATCAGCCTGCTGCACTGAGTGAGATAACATTATTTTCTTGTTCATGGAAATAAAATTCTACAGGTGATTTACTGATGTGCTAATTACCATTTCGAGTGATGAGCTAGGGAATACTGTGGTTTCTCAAATTGTTTCTTGCCTAAAAATTCATTTATATTTGCAAAAAACTCTGAAGCATAAAATGGTGTTAATCTTGTGGATTGTTGCCAAACATGGTAGGCAGTATGCTCATAATTTTTAATTTTTTTCAGTAAATTCTCAACTGTGCTTGAGCAGAAAATGCCATAATTGCTGATTTATTTGTGTGTGTGAATAGCAATTTCTTCATAACATCAGTAATGGAAACATATCAGCACCCATGGAGGATTAGCAGATAAAATAATATATATAAATAGCATATGTATCATATATATAACATGTATATATTATATATAACATATACATTTTCTATATCTCTCTATATAAAACATATATATCATATATAACATGTGGTCTTAGAATATATATTCTTTCTATATTTCTATCTATATTCTTTCTTTTATATTCTAAGAATATATAGGTAATATATAAATATATATTATTAGAATATATATTATTTCTAAGACATTCTAAGAATATATATTCTTTATATATTCTAAATATATATTTATATGTAATATAAATAAGTATATAAATTTATTTGTATGTATATATACAAACAAAAATATTGCTGCTTAAAGATCTACAAAGGAAATAGCACTTCCATTGACTCAACTTTCCAAAACATCTTTGTTTTAGTTGTCCCTTTTAGTCTTCTTACCTCTTTTGCTTGCTGCCATCTGGGCAGGCTCCAACTTTTTACTCTCAGCCATTTCTAAGGCATTCTGTTTACTTTCCTATCTCTTAATCTATACATACATGAGTCCAGTGTATCCTTCAAAGTGTGCTTTCCCTGTCTTCTCTGAAATCTGCTCTAATTTCCCAGCTGGCTCTGATGTCTCATCCTGTGCCTTAATCAGGGCTCTGGTTATTAGATTTGAAATACCACAATCGATATGCTTGTTGATATGGTTTGGCTGTGTCCCCACCCAAATCTCATCTTGAATTGTAGCTCCCCTAATTCCCACATGTTGTAGGAAGAACCCAGTGGGAGATAATTGAATCATGGGGGTGGTTTCCCCCATACTGTTCTCATAGTAGTGAATAAGTCTCATGAGAGCTGATGGTTTTATAAGGGGAAACCTCTTTTGCTTGGTTTTCATTCTCTCTCTTGCCTGCCGCCAATGTAAGACATGCCTTTTACCTTCCACCGTGATTGTAAAGCCTCCCCAGCCACGTGAAACTGTGAGTCCATTAAACCTATTTTTCTTTATAAATTACCCAGTCTTGAGTATGTCTTTATCAGCATGAAAACGGACTAATACACTTGTCTTATGTCTTTGTTGGATTGTGGGCTTCTTGAGAACAGGAGCTTTCCTTTCCTCATCTTTATATTTTCTCACCCTCAGCTCTCTGTTTGGCATAGGGTAAATAATAATAAATGTTTCTTGATTGAACTGTTGACCAAATCTTTTTTCTTGCTATGGACTGCTGAAAATCATTCTCATGGTTTTATTTCTAATTTGCTGGCTATTCTGTGATGTCTATCTCCTTCACTTTCTATCTCCTTCATATGTATTTCCATCATATTACTTTTGTATCTTTATTTTTGTCAAACAGAAGTTAACTCCATAAATGTATTTCTCATTTATTTATTTATTTATTTGATGGAGTTTCTCTCTTGTTGCCCAGGCTGGAGTGCAATGGAGCGATCTCAGCTCACTGCAACCTCTGCCACCCAGGTTCAAGCAATTCTCCTGCCTCAGCCTCTGGGATAGCTGGGATTATAGGCGCCTGTCATAACGCCTGGCTAATATTTGTATTTTTTTTAGTAGAGACGGTATTTCACCATGTTGGCCAGGCTGGTCTTCTCCCATCTTTATAGCCTCGCTTGGTTTCATTATTCTCTTCCCAAGTACAGTAACCAGAGGTGCACATGCACGTCCCATGCACGTACACACACAAAAAAGGGCCAAGAAGAAGGACACCAATAAATTAATGTTTATGTCTGGGTAACGAAAATATCAATGTAAATATGGATTTACAGATTTCTAGGAACAATTACATTTCTTAAATACATTACGTTCATTCTCATCTTTGGGTATTAAATGTTCATGCTTCTTTCATTAGCAGTTTTCCACCTAATCTTTTGAACCAAATTTTACCAATTTTTTGAGGCCCAGTTCACATTCTGTATGATACATGGAGCCTTGTTCCAACACATGAATCTCCAATGATAGCTGCTTCCTCTGAATTTCAGACTTTTTGAGAGAAGGAAACCTAGGAACTGTCACCACGTCTTATGTGCTATATAGAGCAAGTATTTGCTTGTATTGCACCTTGTGAGAATTAGAAAACAATACCCTCCTTGGCAAATGCAACTAGAGCCTGTGGTTTAGTAAGTGTAACATGAACTAAATTTTAGCTTCTAGCAGCTCCCTCTGCATTTGGCCAGATACTTTTGTACAGGGCACAACTGGCAATACACATTTTGTTCAGATCACATCTTACATTTTGATGTCATTTGACTTTTCCATTCCAAATAATGTGACACTTAAGATTAATGTAATTTCTGATAACAGAGGTGCACTTATATGCTTTTAAAAATAGATACAAATATTTGTGCTATTTATGGGGTACGTGTGATAATTTTTTACATGCACAGACTATATAATGATGAAGTCTGGGTAACTGAGGTGTCCATGGCCTTGAGTATTTATTATTTCTATATATTGGGAACATTTTGAGTTCTCTCATCCAGTTGTTTTGAAAAATATAATACATTGCTGTTAACTATAGTCACCCTACTTTACTATCAAACATTAGAACTTACCTTCTCTGTCTAATGTATGTTTATACCCACTAACCCACCTCTCTTTATACCCCACAGTCTCCTATACATCTTTCCCAGCTTCTGCTATCTATCATTCTATTCTTTACCTCCGTGAAATCAAACTTTTAGCTTCCACAAATGAATGAGAACATATGATATTCGTCTTTCTGTGCCTGGCTTATGTCACATAACTCAGTGATCTCCAGTTCTGCTCATGTTGCCGCAAATGACATGGTTTCATTCTTTTTAATTGCTGAATAGTATGCCTTTGTGTATGTATACCACATTTTCCTTATCTGTCAGTCGATAGACACTTAGGTTGATTCCATATCTTTGCTATATTAAATAGTGCTGCAATAAACAAGGGAGTGCAGGTATTCCTTTTATATACTGATCTTTTTTCCCTTGTATTCAATAGTGGGAATGCTGGAGCATATGGCATTTCAACTTTTAAGTTTTTGAGAAATCTCCATGCTATTTTCATAGTGTTGTACTAATTTTCATTCTTACCAACAGTAACAAGTTCTTCTTGTTATTGATTTCTAATTTTATTTTGTCTTGGTCTGAGAAGACAATATGATTTCAATTTATAAAAATTTGTTGAAATTTATTTTATGTTCTAACATATGGTCTATTTTGGAGAATGCTCCATGTGCTAAGAAGAATGTGTATACTATAGCTGTTAAATAAAATGTTCTATAAGTGTAAATGTCTTTTAGGTCCCTTTGGTCTAATGTGCTGTTTGAGTCTAATGTTTCTTTGCTGATTTTCTGTAAGAATTCCCATTTTTCCACATACTTGCTAGTGTCTGATTTTTTTTTTTTGTCTTTTTAGTAATAGCCATTCTAACTATGGTAAGATGATATCTAACTGGTTTTGATTTGCATTTTCTTGATAATTAGTGATTTGTTTTTTATATGTCTGGTACCCATTGTATCTCTTCTTTTGAGAAATGCCTATTCATGTCTTTTCCTACCTTTTAATAAGATTATTTGTTTTCTTACTGTTCAGTTGTTTGCATTCCTTGTATATTCTGGAAGAACAGTTTGCAAATACTTGCTCCCATTCATCAGGGTGCCTCTTCACTCTATGAACTGTTTTCTTTGTTTATACAGAAGCTTTTCAGTTTAATGTATTCCTTTTTGTCTATTTTTATTTTTGTTGTGTGTGCTTTTGGTATCTTAGTCATAAAATCTTTGCCTAGACCAATGTCCTGAAGTGTTTTCCCTATGTTTTCTTCTACTAGTTTTACAGCTTCAGGTCTTACAGCTTAATTTTTAATCCATTTTGATTTGACTTTTGAATATAGTGAGAAGTCGGGCTCTAGGTTCATTCTTCTGCATATGGATATCAACGTTTTTCAGAACCATTTAATGAAGAGGGTGTCCTTTCCCCAGAGTCCATTCTTGGTGACTTTATTGAAAATGGGTTAATCATAAATGCATGAATTTATAACTAGGTTTTCCATTTTGTTTCATTGTTTCATGTGTCTATTTTTATACCAATACCATGCTGTTTTGATTACTATTTTTATATCCATACTATTATTGTTTTCGTTACCACTGTTAGGATTGCTTTGGCTATTCAGTCTCTTTTTTTCATATCAAATGAATTTTAGGGCTTTTTTTTTCTATTGCAGTGAAAAATGACATTGCCAACTTGATAGAAATTAGATTGAATCTGCGGATTTCTTTGGGCCATATGATCATTTTAATTATATTAATTATTCCAATCCACGAGCATGGGCTATCTTTCCATTTTTTGTGTCCTCTTAACTTTCTTTGCTCAGTGTTTCATAGTTTTCCTTATAGAGATCTTTCACCTCCTTGGTTAAATTTATTCTTAGCTATATTTTATAGCTATTGTAAATGGAATTGTTTTCTTGATATGTTTCTCAGCTAGTTTGTTATTGGTGTACAGAAACATTACTGATTTTTATCATTGATTTTTGCAGGTTGATTTTATATCCTGCAACTTTACTGAATTTATTTATTAGATCTAAGAATGTTTTGTTGGAGTCTTCAGTTTTTCTAGATGTAACATTCTAGATCTGTAAAGTCAAACAATTTGACTTTCCTCTTGGATGCCTTCTATTTCTTTTTCTTGCCTAATTGCTCTGGCTAGGACTTCCAGTTCTCTGTTGCTTAGGAGTCATGAAAGTAGACATTCTTGTCTTGTTCCAGCTCTTAAAGGAAAGGCTTTCAGCTTTACCACTCAGTATCATGTTAACTGTGGGTTTGGCATGGATGGTCTTTATCGTATTGAGGTATTTTTCCTTTAACACTCTTGTGGAGAGTTTTTATTATAAAGAAGTGTTGAATTTTATCAAATGCTTTTTTTGTGTCACCTAGCATGATCATATGCTTTTTTCCCATTAGTCTGTTAATATAATCTGTCACATTTATTGATTTTTATATTTTCAGCCATCCTTACATTCTTTGGATAAATTATACTTGATCATAGTGCATTATTTTTTTTATGTGATGTTGAGTTTGGTTTGCTAGTATGTTGTTGACAATTTTTGCATCTGTGTTCATCAGGCATACTGGCCTTTAGTTTTCTTTTTTGTTTCATACTTGTCTGACTTTGGTATCAGGGTAATGCTTATAGAATGAGTTAGGGGAAATTTCCTTCTCTTCAATTGTTTGGAATAGTTTGAGGAAAATCTGTGTGTGTTCTTCTTTGAAAGCTTGGTAGAATTCAGCAGTGAAGACATCTGGTCCTGGTCTTTTCTTTTTGGGGAGACCTTTTATTACTAATTCAATCTCATTATTCATTATTGGTCTGTTCAGGCTTTCTAGTTCTTTCTGATTCAATCTTAGTAGGTTGTATGTGTCTAGGAAATTATCCATTTTCTCTAAGTTTTCCAGTTTGCTAGCATATGATATAGTTGATCATAATAGTTTGTGATGATCTTTGGTATTTCTGTGATATCAGTTTTAATGTTTCCTTTGGTTTTTATGTTTTGAGTCTTTTCTCATTTTTTTCTGGGTTATTCTAGCTAGAGGTTTGTTGACTGTGTTTTTTTCAAAAAAACTTTTCATTTTGTTGATCTTTTGAATTAGTTTTTAAATCTTGATTTTGTTTAGTTCTGCTCTGATTATTATTATTTCTTTCCATCTGCTTATTTTGGGTTTGGTTTCTTGATGTTCTTCCAGCTCCTTAAGGTGCCGCCATCACTGGATTATTTGTTTAGAAGCTTTCTTCTTTTTTGATGTAGGCATTTATTGCTATGAATTTCCCTTATAGCACTGCTTTTGCTGTATCCCATAGGGCTTGGTATGCTGGGTTTCAAGGTATTTTTTATTTTCATTTGTTTTAAGAATATTTTTTATTACCTCCTTAATTTCCTCCTTGACCCAGTGGTCATGCAGGAGCATGTTGTTTAATTTTAAGTGTCCAAGGTTCTTCTTGTTGTTAATTTCTAGTTTTAATTTGTTGTGGTCTGAGAAGACACTTAATATGATTTCAATATATAAAAATGTGTTAAAATTTATTTATGTCCTAACATATGGTCTGTTCTGGAGAATGTTCCATGTGCTGATAAGAAGAATGTGTATACTAAAGCTGTTAAATAAAATGTTCTATAAGTGTAAATGTCTTTTAGGTCCCTTTGGTCTAATGTGCAGTTTGAATCTAATGTTTCTTTGTTGATTTTCTGTCTAGATGATCTGTCTAATGCTGAAAGTGGAGTGATAAAGTTCCAACCCAACTATTATTGTATTGGAGTCTACCTCTCCCTTTAGATCTAATAAGATTTGATTTGTAATCTGGGTGCTCTGGTGTTAGGTGTGTATATTTAAAAAATAGTCTTATTATCTTGCTGAATTTACTCCTTTATCGTTATATAATTACCTTTGTTTTCTACTATTTTTGACTTAAAGTCTGTTTTATATGATATAAGTATAGCTGCTCCTGTTTGCTTTTGGCTTTTGTTTGCATAGAATATTTTGTTTCATCCCTTTACTTTCAGTCTATATCAAGCTTGTCCAATCCACAGTCTGTGGGCTGCATGCAGCCCAGGATGGCTTTGAATGTGGCCCAGCACAAATTTGTAAACTTTCTTAAAACATTATGAGATTTTTTCTTTAAAGCTCATTAGCTATCATTAGTGTTAGTGTATTTTATGTGTGGTCCAAGACAATTCTTCTTCCAATGTGGCTTGGGGAAGCCAAAAGATTGGACACCCCTGCTCTATATGTATCTTTACAGCTGAGATTAGTTTCTTAAAGGCAGCATATAGTTGGGTTATGTATTTTTGTTCAATTTAACTAGCCTGTATCTTTTAAGTGGAAATTTTAATTCATTTACATTTAAGGTTATAATTGATATCTGAAGACTTATTCCTGTCATTTTATTAATTTATTTCTGGTTGTTTGTATATCCTTTGTTCCTTTCTTCTCTCATTGTTTATCATTATGGCTTGGTGGTTTTCTGTAGTGGTAACATATGAATCCTTTCTCTTCTTTATTTATGTGCTTGCACTACCAGTGGGTTTTAAACATTCATGTGTTTTCATGATAATAGATATAATCTTTTCACTTTCAGATGTAAGACTTCTTAGAGCATTTATTGTAGGACTGATCTACTGGTGATGAATTTCCTCAGCTTTTGCTTCTCTTGGAAAGATTTTATTTCTTCTTCATTTATAAAGGATAACTTTGCTGGGTATACTATCGTTGGGTGGCAGTTTTGGTTTTTATTTCCAGCACTTTGAATATATCATCACATTCTTTTCTGGCCTGTAAGGCTTTTGCTGAGAAACCACTATTAGTCTGAGGGGGGGTTCCTTATAAATGACTAGATATTTTTCTCTTGTTGTTTTACCATTATCTTTGTCTTTAACATTTGATAGTTGGCTATAACGTACCATGAAAAATCCCTTTTTGTAGTATATCTGTTTGGACATCTCTAAACTTTCTGAATCTGGATGTCTAAATCTCTTGCTAGATTTGTGAAGTTTTCAACCATTGTTTTGTTAAATAGGTTTTTTAACCCCTTCATTTATCTTTGCCTTCTGGGACATCAATAGTTTGGATATTTCGTTGCTTTAAGATGTCCCCTATGTTACATATACTTTATTATTCTTATATATTTATTTTTAAGTTTATTTGTTTCTGACTGTGTAATTTTGAAAGACCTGTCTTCAAGTTCTGATATTCTTTCTTCTGCTTGATCTAGTCTATTATTGAAACTTTTGCAAGTATTTTGTTTTTCATTCAATGACTTCTTCTGCTCCAGAATTTCTATTTGGTTCTTTTAAAAAAATAATGTCTAGTTCTTTGGTAAATTTTTCTTTCATATGCTAAATTTTATTTTATTTTTGTATTCTCTTGTATCTCACTGAGCTTCCTTAATATCATTATTTTGAATTCTTTATTTAGGATTTTATAAATTTATTTTTTATTGAAATCTATTGCTGGAGTATTAGTGTATTCCTTTGGAGGTGTCATATTACCTTGCTTTTTATGCTGTGTCTTTACATTGATATCTGCACATCTGGTATAATGGTGGCTTGTTTCAATTTTTTGGATTTGCTTTTGTATGGAAGGACTGAAGATGTATCTATCATGTTAGGTAGGACACTTTGGCTTTGATACCGGATGCATGCAGTAGTATACTCTCCATATAATTCATTTTGCTGTACACAGCATCAGTGCTGTTTGTGATTTCCTCAGTAGATTAGGTTATTGCATCCTTCTCATTTTCTCTCTTATTTGTTAGTGGGGGCAGTGGAGAAGTTTTGCTGAAGATGGGGATGACAGATGGGCCTGTCCTTGGGCTCCAGTTGTGGCAGCAGTGGGCTGAACATGACTGTTCTTGGGCTCAAGGATGGGTACACCAGTGTTAGAGGGTGTAGGCAGGCTTGGACCTCCTAGAGACTTGCTCAGGTGCTGGTAGTGGCAGCAATAAGCCAAGTAGGTGGGGGGGTTCAGTCCTCTGGGCAGTGAGGGTAGCATGGGAGATGGTAGTAGCAGTGATGGGACTAATCTCTGCATCCCACGTGGTCCATACTGGTGTTGGCAGTGGCTGTGACAGGTTGCATGGGTCAGTCCCCAGGCCTACAGGTGGGTTCT
Source organism: Symphalangus syndactylus (assembly GCF_028878055.3). NCBI lineage: Eukaryota > Metazoa > Chordata > Mammalia > Primates > Hylobatidae > Symphalangus > Symphalangus syndactylus. The sequence continues at coordinate 119,795,702 of NC_072424.2, read as the reverse complement.
TGCTGTGGTTGTGGTAGCAGGTTGGGTGGGCCTGACCTAGGACCCTGGGAGGAGTTCTTTGGTGCCAACAATGATTGCCTGGACTGGATGTTCCCCAGACCCCCCCAGAAGGTATGTTCAGGCACTGCAGAGCCAGAGTTTGGCTGGGAAGACTTTTTTTCAAGCCTACTGGTGGTGAATTCAGGCATTGGCTGTGGTATGCTTGGGTAGGACAATTCCTAGGACCAAAGTGTAATGCTTGGGTGGAGATGGCAATGGCTGTGCTCCAGCTGTGTTACTGGGAAAGGAAGGGTTGCTTTCAGTGGCATCAACCATATGCAGGCAGCTGGACAGTGAGCACTTTACAAGTGTTTTGGCCCCAGTTGTGGCAGCTTGAAGTGGCAGCTACTGTGAGCAGGCACGTTTGTCCTTGGAACCCATGAAAATGTACTGCAGCTTCTCTACTGGAGGCAGTGTGGCCTTTGTCAATGACTTGTGCTTCAGTCATGGAGGCAGCAGCTGGAGAGTGAGCACTTTAGAAGTGTTTTGGCCCCAGTTATGGCAGCTTGAAGTGGCAGCTTGAAGTGGCAGCTACTGTGAGCAGGGACGTTTGTCCTTGGAACCTGTGAACATGTACTGCAGCTTCTCTACTGGAGGCCTTGTGGCCTTTGTCAGTGGCTTTTGCTTCAGTCATGGAGGCAGCAGTCAGCCGTGGTAGTGGGTGCTGGTGGGAAACGTCAATGAGGCTCCAGAAATGTGGATATGCAGGGTCTGTTGGGCACCCAGACAAGATGCAATCTGTTGCGATCTGGTCTCTCAATATGGTGCCTCGCTGTAAATGGTTAGGGCTCAAGGTGTGTGTGACACTCATTGTGAGCTTTCTCTTCAGGTCTGTCCCCAGGCGCTCCCTATGTTAGTCTAGGGGCCTAAGGGTCTAGGGTCTTTCCTGTGGTAAGCATGCAAGAGTCATAGTGGAAATTTGAACTACAGGAGTCACTCACTTACTCTTTCCCTACATTGGTGAGCCTTTGTAGGCTCCCAGCTGATCCTGGCCAAGCAGCCTACCTTGTTTTCCTCTTTATTTTCACTTCAAGTGTTTCCTGTCACTTTTATGTTGAAAGTCTAGTGTTCTCCCTCAGATTATCTATTGGAAGTGTGTTTATCTACTCACTATTTTGGTTCTTCTTTGTGGAGGAGGCAAGTACCAGATGCCTCTAGTCAGCCATTTTGAAGCCCCTGTGTCTACTTCTTTGTGTAAGCCACAGCATCCATAGTATGCCATCAATGAATAAGTGATATTCATATTAGAACTCCTAAAGGCAATGAGATCTCATTATAACAGAATGGTCAAATCAAATTTGAGGACTTTAACAACTAGCAATAATATTTGAAATAAGTGCAAATGAAAGAGGCAGAAGCACAGGAGGCCAGTGAAATAGGTTATTTGTTGACAATATGTTTATAGAAAGAAAAGAAGACTTTGGAAATCTCCTAAGGAAGCTTCCTAAGAAGCATAATCATGTTTAGATAGAATAGAATAGTCCAAAAATAAAGGTAAATCAGATATTTCTTGCTTGTAGGACAAGAAAAAAGAATGCTACTGTATTAGTCTGTTTTCACGCTGCTGATAAAGACATACCTGAGACTGGGAAGAAAAAGAGGTTTAATTGGACTTATAGTTCCACATGTCTTGGGAAGCCTCAGAATCGTGGCAGGAGGTGAAAGGCACTTCTTACATGGTGGTGGCAAAAGAAAATCAGAAGGATGCAAAAGTGGAAACCCCTGATAAACATAACAAGAGTCACCTTTGCTCCAGTTTCCAAGTTCCTCATCTCCATCTGAGACCACTTCAGCCTGGATTTCATTATCCATATCATTATCAGTATTTTTGTTAAAGCCATTCAACAAGTCTCTAGGAAGTTCCAGACTTGCCCACATTTTCCTGTCTTCTTCTGAGCCCTCCAAACTGTTCAATTCTCTGCCTGTTACCCAGTACCAAAGTTGCTTCCACATTTTGGTGTATTTTTTCAGCAACGCCCCACTCTACTGGTACCAGTTTACTGTATTAGTCTGTTTTCATGCTGCTGATAAAGACATACCCGAGACTGGGAAGAAAAAAATGTTTAATTGGACTTACAGTTCCACATGGCTGGGGAGGCCTCAGAGTTATGGTGGGAGGCGAAAGGTACTACTTACATGGAGGAGGCAAGAGAAAACGAGAAAGATGCAAAAGCGGAAACCCCTGATAGAACCATCAGATCTCGTGAGACTTATTCACTACCATGAGAACAGTATGGGGGAAACTGCCCCCATGACTCAAATTATCTCCCACTGGGTCCCTCCCATAACACATGGAAATTATGAAAGTACAATTCAAGATGAAACTTGGGTGAGGACACAGCCAAACTATATCAGCTACTGAAAAGAAAGGAAAGTAAACATCAGTGGAAGAAACTAGAGTCTAGAATGTCATGTTTACATTCTGTTGAGACTTGACTTAAAGTGGAAAGCAAAAAATATAGTTTTGTGAAGCCAGTACAAATATTAAGCATGTATATATTAATTTATGTCTTTGGAGAGAGGATTAGCTGAAATTGGTAGTATCCAGGAAGAATCTTAAGACTATATCATTGTTTATTAATTTATTTGACTAGAGCAATTAAACATCAGACCTATAAGCACAAAACTTTATTTTGTATTTATCCTCTCTGAGTATGGTTATTACAAATTTATATTCCATCTTCTTAAAGCATAGTAACTCATTTTGGCTAATTCTTTAAATGATTTCTGCTAAATGACCATGTTTAGAAACCTTATCTGTTTAAAATAACACAGGCTATCAAAATACGATTTTAGAAAACATGTCTTATAGCTTATCTTAGCATAATTGAAGCTTTAGAGAGCAACACGCCATATAGAACTGATTTGTCAACAAAAATAAAGGAGAGAATATCTCAGAATTAAGTAGAATTTTAGATTTCCAAACAGATTATGAAATGTTGTCATTATTACGAAATATATAATTGCAAATGTAAGAAGAATCCATATAGTAATTGAAGAATGAGTGCCTATTAGCTGGTAAATTGGATTAAGGTATTCATTTAAACAAAATATGTACAGGGTATGCATGCTGAAAGTTTCCAGTGTTGTTGGAAAATATCGAAGCCCTAAATAAATGGAGTGACAGACTGTGTTCATGGATTGGAGGATTAACATCATAAAGATATCTATTCTTCCTAAATTTATTTATAGGCTTAATGTAATTCCCATCAAAATCTCCATAAGTTTTTTTTGTAGACATAGACAAAATTATTCTTAAATAATGTCGAAAGGCTTAGGTCCTGAAATTGAGAAAACAATCCTGACAAAGAAGAATAAAGCTCAAGGAATCACTCTACCCAATATTATGGCTTACTATGTAGCTACAGTAATCAAAATATGTGAAATTGGTAGAAAGAATAGAATGGAGAACACAAAATAGACCCATACAAATATTCAACTGATTTTTGACAAAACTGCAAAAGCAATTCAATGGAGGAAGGACAGTACATTGAAAAAATAGTGCTAGAGCAATTGGATATCCATGGACAAGAAAATAAATCTTGACCTAAATGTCATACCTTATATAGAAATTAACTCAAAATGAATTCTAAACTGAAATGTTGTAAAATGTAAAACTATAAAACTTCTAGAAAAAACAGAGAAGAAAATATGCAGAATCAAAGGCTAGGCAAAGTGTTCTTAGGCTTGACACAAAAAGCACAATCTATAAAAGGAAGAAATTGATAAATAAATATTCATGAAAATTAGAGCTGTAAAAACCTTGCCTCTTGTGATACTGATTGTTGCTCTTTTTAGACTTTATACATTTTCCAAGTCATATCGTAATACCACCTAGATTTATTTATGTGCGAAGTTATTAAAAACTGTTATTTTGCTCAATTAAAAGCTCATTTTAAAGATTTCAAAAAATATTCAAAGCAACTCAACATGCAACAGATAAAATAATTTGCTGTTAATTGGAGGAATTAATTAACAACTGTTAATTGAAGAAATTTTTCAGACACTTTATTATCTTTAGACAGATAAAATTGCTAGTTTTCCACTATTAACAGATGCTGTGGCTAATGATTTCTACAGTGGTGTACATAGTCAATGTGTGAAACGTGCTTAAATGTGTATTTGATTATTTTAGTTGATGTTAAGAATCTTCTAGAATTTGCATAACTCACTATGGTTGATCTGCAACCAACCACAGAAACTACTGTTTCAAATAGATTGCATTTTTAGGAGCTGGCATATTATTCTGTGATTAATAACATTCTGCTTTCAAGCCGTTTAGCATCTGATTGAAAGGTTGAGAGAATCTACAAGAAACATGCTTGTTAGTTTGAAGTCCCATGCCTTTTTGGGAAAACTAGCTTTACCTACATAACCACAAAGTGTAATAAGTTATTACTTCATAATGTTCTTCCTGAGTCCTAAAATGGTGCTAGTATTCTGTTTCAATTTTATAGCCCTTTGAGATGGTTGATTAATCTAGAATAGTATGGAAAACATGACAGCCAAATAGTTTTAAAACAACAGAAAAAATGTTGACTGTAATATTTTTCTTATATTGTTTTCTTTTTACAAGGGAATGTTCTTAAAAGCTTCCACACTGATAATAAAAGTCTTTATAAAACTGATGCTGTTTCTCACACTCCATTGAATGGTCCCTTTTATCTTTGAAATTGATGTGAAAGCAAACTATTTATACTATGTTAACTTTAGTTTTTAAATTGCTTTTTGAAAACAAACATGAAAATAAAAATAAATATGTCTGAGACCCAAGAAATGGCCAAGCAAATGTAATTCATTTTATAAGGGTCATTAAAGCCTTGCATCTCTGTTGTATTGAAATAGCTAGCATCAGTGACAATCTAGAACATTGAATAGTTAAAAAATTACCACTGTGCCCAGATTAAGAAAGAAAAATTTGGTTTTCCTCAAAGGTTAATATCCATAGAAAATCTGAAAACAAAATGTCCTTTACTCATGTAATATAAAGGTTAATTTCAGGCTTGGAAATCATGAACATGTAGTCAATAATAATCAGCTCCTTAAAACATCTTGGTATGCACACCTAATAGCAACATCTTGGAGCTGTGGAACATTCTTAACTTTCAATTCTTCATATGAATATTGATGAAATAATAAGATATAAAAGGCCAATAGAAAGAAATTTAATGCATTTTAAAGGGTCAAATGTCATCTTCAGTTACAGCAACACTAAAGGTATATCTTTTTCATTCTCAGTATTATAATATTCAATACTTACTTATGTTAGGCTAATGATATATACTTTTGTAAAGAAAATGAATCATTTTGAAATCCTTCTGAGGTCGCTGTTTTGCTTCCTATCATCAGGACTGCCTTTAGCTTGCAGATTTCCATCAGAATGAGGAGAGAGGCCAGCTATGAAAAGAATTCTGTGAAGTCCCAGTCAAAAGTGAAATGGCTTACATCAGAATGAAAATCAATGTACTGCCTCTTTCATTGAGAGTCTTGCCTCTCCCACAACACACATAATGCCAGCTATGCTAAATAGCACAGTTATTGACACAATTGACTTATATTCTGGCTCAATGTCCTTAATGAGCTTCAAGCTGTTAATAAACAGTTTGCAGTCACCAGTCTGGGATCCAGACTTTGACAGCATTGCTACAATGGGCTCATTGCTGACAAATCAACTGATATTCAAACATCCAGGAAGCAACCAGCTACAAAAGCTGCCAAGAGTGTGCCCTCTGCTGGAATGGTGGAGGAACCTCATTCTTGTTTGGTAGTTCGGCGTTTTCTGGAATCTAATACCTGAATTCCACTGACTAATAAACTTTACTTCTGGGGTCTGGTGCAAAAACATTGCTTGGGCTTTATAGTTGTGCTTGTAGAACACTGCTGTTGGAGCTCCACACAGGAGGAAGGTGAGGCTGGGTCTGGTTGGTCCCTTTAAAGACACCAAACCATATGCTACTTAAGGTAAATGCATAAAAATTATGCTCAAAGCTCTCCTACTAGCATATTTTCTGTGTGGAGAACGTGTTGAAATCCTCTGAGAGGGAACATTTCATTCTCAAATAAACAACAGAATTCTTCCTGTTGGAACTTGGTAGTTCCCATTATGGCCCAATGGGGTTAGAAGCTATCTAATTATATGATAATTAATGGAAACATGGGCCGCAGAATCAGATAGCGGCAAGTCATTTCCTTTTTCCATTTTCACATGTGTGTGAATTTTAATATACATGTATGACCATAAAGAACTAAGGCAAGTTAAAATGTTTCTGTAAACAGGTGTCGGAAATTATATATTAAATGAAGTATAAATAAATTTGTTCAATTGTTCTGGATAATGCCTGCTTTTGGATATTTTAAAACCAAGCAAATTTCTTATAGTGGCAACTAAATGGTTTTTACAGACTTATTATCAAGTACATTTTATCCATTGACTATACTTTTCTAATTGAGTTCTTATACATGAAAGTACATATTTGTAATGTTGATTATGCTATCCCAGTAATGATTCTATTAAGATAAATCAACTATTTATAAAAATGATATTGGACTCACTGAAGTCAGAAGATGTGATTTTTATGCCCTGCTTTATCAAGTCACAGGACTTAGCTGGATCTCAGGTTACTCATTTATAAATGAGGAGATTGGCATAGTTGATATTTAAGCCTCTCCATTAAGCAATATATTGTGCGTTCACCTGGTCCACCATACTAGGTATTTGGAATGAGAAGATAAAATTAGAAAGAAACATTATACTTTATGAATCTTTCTCAGACTCTAAAATGGTATAATATTATAATACTTGTTAATGAATCTCCATTTTACTGCATTGTGATTTCTTTATTATCCTATGAAGTTAATTAAAAGCAATGCAAAGAATTCATTACCTTTTTTTACTTTAATGAAAGTGGTACTGAATATAGAAAGTAGAGATTTAGAGGATAGATTTGCAGCTAAGAAAACCATTAACTCATTTTCCTCTTCTCCCTCTTTATCGTTATTCAATGAGTGTGCCTCCAAAATTAGATTTGATTCAAAATCTCTTTATCTGTTGTGTGACCTTGGAGGAAATTCTTTTACTTTTCATGCTCAGTTTTCTCGTCTATAAATAGGGGAGTATAATAGAGCTTGAGGAGCATCTAGGGCAGGTGAAATAAGACATTGTTTTGAAAAGCAGTTGGCTTGAAACTGTGCACTAGGCTCCTGGAAAATAGTGTTCATCAAAATTGTAATAGTCAAGTTTGCTTTTCTTCATCCCTGTTGGCTCTGACCTTATTCATTTTCTTTTGCCTGGTCTCCTCAGCTCTGATCTTCTGTATTTCAATCTATTTTCACATAAACATCAGAGATATGAATATTATTATATCACATATTTTCTTAAAACCTTCCATGCCTTTCATTACATGGTTGAAACCTCTATCGCTATGCTCATTTCCAGAAACTCCCCACCCAGGCCTTATGGTCAACAGCCCTGTACGCCTTAGCAGGCTGTTTCTCAAGCATTGCTCCTCCTCTATTTTGCCTTTATGTTCACGTTTCCCAATTTGTCTGCATCTTGTCTTCCCTTCTCCAAATAAGGATCAACTACTGCACAATGTAGTAAAATACAAATATTTTAGTATAATACCTTTGTATGCCACAAGATTTGTTGGAATGAATGTGTGTGACTACCCTGTTTGATTTTGTTTCCTGAAGACATAAATAAAACAAAATCAAACAGGGTAGTCACACACATTTACTCATAGTCAACATTCAGGGCTTCTTGTTTGGAGGTATTTGGGGAGATAGTTTGATAAGAAAATTCAATATGATCAATAATCTCAAAAGCTCTAAATAAGCATTCTAAAATTTTATTCTGGAAACAGCTAGAAATTATTAAATAAGGTGCAGAAACTATGTTGTCATGCTAATTGAACCTCTATGAAGTGTTTTACTCTTCTGTTTTGGAGCAAAGAAAGTTAAATCTTTGCTTTTCAGGGCCATTCACATTGATTTGTAAGTATGCATTCGTTTAGATGTGAGATCAACAATTAATACATTTTTGGCCACAGCTCTAAAATGTGATGGCAATATAAAATGTCTTACCTGTATTCCTCATTCTCTGGGGGAATGTGGGGGGAGGCCAACTATTTTTCAATTAAACTTTGGAATCAATTTCTGTATTCCTTATACATTCCAGATTTTACTGCATTGGTGGTTAAATTGTTATATATTTTTTCAAATTTCCTACTGCTAAAACTTAAATTAAAAATCCATCTTGATATTGACTGGATGGTACATATTTTCCAAGTGTTCAAAGCAGTAGTGATGAAGGGAGTGATGCAAAGCCCCAGTGGGTCAAAGGAGCAGAGAGCTGTAAGCCAGGAGAACCAAAGGCACAGCTGTAAACCTGATTGCACCTTGCTTACAACACTCTGACCAGGTGGTCCATCAGTAAGGCGTACAAGTAGAAACCACACATTCACTTGCATTCCTGGGATTCACAAGAACACTAGAGCTTTTTGAGCAGTTCCCAAATTTCAATGTTGCCATGACAACCTCTGTATTCATCCTGAGGTGTGCACTGGTATCACATCTTGCCAAGTGATAGGATCACATGATGCCTCTGGGTAGCTATTTAAATTATCACCTTTTAAAATAGTGACAATTACAAAATTTTCACTTCACTGTGTATTAAGGTAGCAGGCAGCTCTCAGCAGAAGCAAAGTGATAATTTTTGTAATTATCTATCCACAAAGAAACATGTGACATCTCACAACCAGGAGCTACTACATTCTTAGTTGTAGGTAATAGAAAAATAAAAACTTTTCTCTTTTGATTCCTTGAATTTTGCTTTAAATGTATGTGTGACTCATAATTTCCTTGACCAAGGAATTAAGATGTGGTGTGGGGCCGGGCACAGTGGCTCATGCCTGTAATCCCAGCACTTTGGTAGGCTTAGGTGGGCGGATCACAAGGTCAGGAGATCGAGACCATCCTGGTCAACATGGTGAAACCACGTCTCTACTAAAAATACAAAAATTAGCTGGGCATGGTGGTTCCTGCTTGTAGTCCCAGCTACTCGGGAGGCTGAGGCAGGAGGATAGCTTGAACCTGGGAGGTGGAGGTTGTAGTGAGCCAAGATTGGGCCACTGCATTCCAGCCTGGTGACAGAGTAAGACTTTGTTGCCCTGCCACCCCCCCGCCAAAAAAAGACAGGATGCGGGATGGCTTATATAAGTGACCTTAGAAGAGAACAAGAAAAGGTTTTCTCATAATGGAACCTAGGAATTTAGGTTAAAGGATTAATTGGAAAGAAAGGGAAAATGCTATGGGATATTTTCTTTTTCACATTTGAATGCTGATCACTCTCATGCTTTAATTATTTTTCCCTAATTCCTTCACAGAGAAATAAGGGATACTAATCTGCAGAGATAAAACGATGCTTTTACTTTTTATGATACTAGAAATTCTGCAGTCCAGACAGCAAACACATAATTTGTAATCTTTAAAGAAAAAACTCCAGATATTAGAGATGATAATATATTTATAGAGATGTAATATTTGTTGGTATATTTTATAAGATTAGCTTATCATAGGATTCATATTTACTTCTTTTTAACAGGTACATGTATCATTAAATTAATAGGTAAAGTGTTCTACTTTCCTAAGAAAAGAAAAATATTAGCTCTAAATAATATGTAACTATGCACAATATAATACATTAATTATTGAATAAATTATCTCAAACTAGAGAAGGTAAGGTATGACTGAAGCAAGAAATGTCTGCACATTTTAACAAATCTTATGTTGAATATAGGTAATAACACATAGTTGAAGCTATGTCATTCCATATTATTGTCATGAAAAGGTAGATTTTTTGCATAATTTTAGATAATAGTATTTTCAACATTTAGTGCTTTTCAACATAATGTCTAAAACACAGAAAGTATTCAATACATATTTGCTGAAAGATTGAGTTGGGGTCTCATTTTAATATACTAGATGGTCATTAACATAGTTACTATAGAATATTACATGTCTTGAAGTAAAGAATGGAGATAGTATAGATTTAAACTATTATATATTTTCAAACTGCTGTAGAAAAAATAGTGGAAACAGATGATCCTGAAGGGACAGTGAAGAAGCTGCTTCTGGTGCAGGTTTGGAACTGACCTTGATCCATTTGGAGAAGTGGTTTAAGAGGATTGGGATGGGGAAAAGTAAGTCAAGTGAAATTACAAAGTATAAATTATCACCAAATCTGATCGGGAGGGCCCCTGATTAGGGAGATCTTGGGGAAAGCAAGGTATCAATTTAGGGATTAAGAACGCTTGGGTCCAGCAAAGAGGGGCACTACAGCTGGTTTACTGAAGTTTATTTTGCAATGAAAACAGTTAAGAGAAACTGTCAACAGCATTGAGAATGACCAGAGCATGCCAAGGAGATAGCATTTCACAGCAGTACGTTTGTCGGGGCAGTAGGACAATTTTCTCTCTTTCCATGCAAAACTTCAAGTCAGAAGGACAATTAAAATTGTGAAGAAGGCTCTAAACAGACACAATTGTAGCTTTTCTTTTCTTCAACCATGAAGAATAAATTAGGAAAAAGTAGGAAAAAGTGAATTTCAAAGAATCGATCTGGAAGCCTGACAGGCTACCCACTGATTCTTTTGTATGTAGGATTTGCTTTTGCTAACTAATGGTTAGGAAAATTGTAATATATTTAAAAACATTTTTTTGTTCCTTTATTCAGCTGCAGTGAGCTAAAGATTCCACTCAAATGGTCTTAAACAATGAAATATATTACTTCATATGGAAATTCTAATAAAAATGCCAACGAGATTTGATAAAGTGATTCTAAACTTTTAGATAAGAAATAGGTTACTAGTAGAATTCAGTCTCAAACCTAAAGGTTAATTACTTTTGGCCATATCCTCATCCCCAGACCCCTTGGGGAAGGTGTATCATGGTATCTACACAACTTCTTATTCTTTTTTTCTTTTTATTCTCCAAATTCTTTCTTTCCCCAGATGGTTCATCTCTGTATTCCTTCTCACCCTTCCCTCCTCACCTCCCTCACCTTTTTAAACCTTTTCTTTGGTTAAAGGCACTTTTAATATTTAGTCATTGAGATTTCATAAGCTTTGTCCTGGGAGAACATTCCCTGGGAGAAATAGGTAAGGCTTGAATACAGAAGGACAGAAGAGAGACAGATGGAATGAACTGATCTGTACCAGAGAAGCAAAAGGCCAGCAGCAGGCTGAGAAAAAAATACCTAGAAAAACCTAGGAGGTTCCAATAACCCATGGATTCTCAAGGGGCTTATCCCTTGGAGGATATGAAATTGAGGCAGTTCTCTAGTAAACCATGCCAAGTATGAACTATCCCTACATATGCATGAATCCCTGCTGTGGCTAGAGAGAATTTTCTTTGTCACAACAGATTTACTTTCCTTTCCCCTTGATATTATTCAAATACTTACTGACTCTATTCATAGCCTTGTTTCTAGTTCTGATGCTCTATGATGAGTCTAACCACCCACCAGCCTCCTGAACAGGACAGTCTTGTGCATACCCTCAACCATTTATTTCCCTCTTTCACCCGCTATTGATGTTTTTTAGCACTGAAAAACATAATTTATTTGAATCATTCACAGCCTCTAAGTGAGTTTATACAAGTCAAGATGTTTTGCTTAGTAGAAAAAACACCACTTGTGTGACAATTATCTTCAGAATTACAAGGGAATAAAAAAGTAGAAATCATGCTATTTGCTGTTTAGTTTCACTTCCAATATTACTTCTATTGGTAATAAAAGGAAATAACATGTTTAACCCAACATCAAGTTTTTACTTCTTCTTATTAAAAATAGTTTTCACAGTAGGGCAAGGAAGTCTTAAGTGAGAGAGGAGAATTTATTGACCAGTGTTTTATTAACAATAAAACTTGTTTTGTTTTTCAGACACATAAAGTGACTTAGAGGAAGAGAAAAAAATCCAGCCAAAGAGTAATTTTTTCTTGCTTTTGAGAGCGCTTCTGCACTTGCCTGAGATCTAATCACTTTTCCTGATGAATAAGATCATGGTGCAAGACAGAAGGAAGAAAAAGTGTAGTGTTCTTTCAGTAATCAAACCAATGGTCAGAATTTAACATGGGTGGGTACAATTAAGAATGTTACAATTAGGGAGGGGGGAAACAAACTCAATAAAGAAGATGAGAATATCTTGCTTTGCCAAGTAATAGTAAAACATTTAAAGATTGTGGTGGCCTATATATTTATCACTGTACCACAATTTGACCATATTTATAGTAGAACTATTTTCCTTTCTAAAGTTCTGTTTCAATGAGTCATGGATTCATTTTCTTATTGCTTCTTTGGATTTTTTATGCTCTGTCTTTGAGATCTGAGGTCCTCCAAAGCTTGCACTTGTAGGTAGGGATTAATTCTTTGGATTTTCTTAACTTCATCCCTCTGTCAAAATTCAACCATAACATTTCACTCTGTCTCCTAAACATTCTCTGTGTCTCATTGTGGCCACACTCATTGTGTCTACCTTATATAATACTATCCCTTAGGATATCTTTGACAAGGAATGATATACGTTAATTACTCTACAATGAAGTGATTTCATTCTTGGCAGTTGACTGTCCTATAAGGCTGGAATTTTAGGATGTTTGTTAGGATGCCCTGAACAAATAAGTTTCAGTGAGGATAAAGGAGAGTGTTGCAACCTGCAAGGTAAATCTGTGAAAGTTGTGTAGAATTAAGGAACTTGGTAACCTAAAACAAACCCCATAAACACCATAAATTTACTTAAGGTTGGGCTCTCATATGATTACAGTATTGTGTAGATGGCATTGACATCAACCAAGTATTTTGTATTGATACTGGTATAAGAAGAAATACACAAGTATACTTTACTTACATAATAAAAATATGACTTTCTGCTGAATAGGAAAAGATTCAGTCTCTGTATCTGAATCTGTTTAAAAATGAAACATATTCTTATATTTTATGATATATTGATAAATAGTATCACTTGAAGGCCCTCTTAGTCTCAGTATTCTATGTGGGGACTTTTAAAAAGGTAGTAGATAAGGTGGAAATGTATATAAAAAAAGGCTCATCACAGTTTTTGTTAAGATCAAGAAAGCATCAAGTAGGAAAACATGTAAAATTTGTAAGGCCCCAAAATGATTAAAATGCAACACTATATTAGAATTATTTGTAACTCCAATTCCTATGGTAACCAAGATAATTGAAGTTGTAGTTGAGAATTTGGGTTTTTGCATCTGAATTTGTATACCAGTTCTACCACTTACCAACATTTTGAACTCGGAAAAGTCACACAATCCTGCTATACAGTCCTGTTGATTAAGGAGAATGGTAATATCCAGAGACCAAGAAGTCATCTTTCACTGAGTATGCATTTATCTTCGAAGAGGTATAAATATTATATAAAGAGTGAACATTCTATCACTATGTAGTTAGATAATCATATTTAAATAGAGTAAGGGAATTGACAAGTAACTGCCTGAACCAAACTTGTTAAAATTTCTTCTTTTCCATAGTGGAAACGGGATTTCTCCCAGACTTGAAGACTGAAGAAGGCGGAGATTGCTCACTGGAATTTGCATTTCCTGAGTTCAGCTGCTACAGACAGGAAAGCACACTTTTAGGTGAGGTTAATATGGTAAGATTGCATGATGGTAGTAGTTTTTCCAGCAAAGACTTTAACTTAGGCAGTGGATAGAGAAATCTTGGGGACCATTCAACCTTGGAGGTGTAGTCTTCAACTCAACACACCAGCTCATTACAAATAGCTGGTCACATGATGTCTCTTTGGCCTCAGTGCATTACCAATCTTAGAATCCTAGCTCATTGAAAATAAACCTCTCAATGGAGCTTCCTTTAATACTGCCCTAGGGCTCTCTGATTTCCTTTCAGGAATCAGCAATACTGTTTTCCTCCACTGGTAAATATTAGTGGGGAGAACTCAGCACAATATCCCTCCTTGGGTTTACTTATTTCTGTGTTTGGGAATTACCTACATTGATTCACGTGACTCTGCTTTACGTAGTACGCCAACCTCAGAGTTCCCAGAAATATATTCAATTTCACACTCTTACCAAATATCTTAATCTCCACACTAAAATGGTACAGAGTTTCCTTTTGTTTTTAATTTATTCTTTAATTCACATTTTGGTGTTCCCTTTGCAAAAAGATCAAGATAAGCCCTGTCTATGTTGTAAAAGTACAAAGTATTAGTACTGATTAGCACATTCAAGCTGGTGCATGCATAGGTCTCTCACCATGAAGATAAGAAAAAAAAATTCTTTAGAAAGGGGCATGTGGTAGATGAAGTTTGACTACCAGGACTTTTTGGACTGTGAGTGTTCTCTATCACTGTGGTAGGAGTATGTGTAAGGCTCTGCTAGGTTGTTTTCAGGAACTCAACTATTCTTTGTTTAGTGGAAATTTTTTCTGAGGCCTGACAAGGCATTGATGAATATTGCTGCCTGCCAAGGAAGTTAGAAGTTTCAATTTCTTGGTGTACAGGTTTTCATCCACCTGTCCATCCTCCCTTTCCTTCTCTTCTCCTTCCCCTCCCCTCTCCTCTCCTCCTCCCCTCCTCCCCCTCCTCCTTTCCTCCTCCCCCTCAATGAATCTTTCAATGGGAAATTTGAGGAGTTATCTAGCCATCATTTAATCTCAAAATCTCATTCATAATTTTATTATAATGGATGGTGCCAAAGTAAATGATCTCTGTAGGCTAAATTTACTTTACTGAAATTAGTTTGAATCTGTAAACAAGTTGGTATCACTACTGAACTTAATTTAACATTTTAATTAGATGTCACTAGTCCCAAGCCCAGAGTAATTGCCTTGTGATTTCAAGGCCTTTAAGCATATTTGCTTAAGTAGGCTATGACTAATGCTTCTTATTTTCCTGGAAAAATTATTCATAGCCATGATTTTAAAGAGATAAGTTTCTATAACCTTTGTGTAAGGGACTTGGAGATGTGTACCTGTGGCCTCTGTGCTCCACTGAGCACCGAGCTGATTGACTGATCTGCATGGCTATGTGGACATCTCCTTCCTTCACAGAGTCCCCTATTTGTTTCTTCTGAGAGTAAAGACCTTCTCCATTAGAGGAGTTCTGCTTTTTGATACCTCTAGAATGGAAAGCCTTTGGAAGTATGATGCTCTGGCTAAATAGATTTGCCATTTTTTTTAAAGTGTGTTTGTGTGTGTGTTCGTGTGTAGGTTGGAGGTACATTTTTAAACTCAGATAATTGTCTGAGTTTAAATTGTAAATTTATTAGCGTTTACCTGACATTAACTCTTTTCCCTTAGTTGTTTACTATTCTATGCCAATACTGACAAAGATCAGAAAAATTATGCCAGAATGGCTCAGTGTCATATAAATTGTAAAAACAAAACTTTTAAATTTGAGCCAGAAAACATAACCTTTCCCTTGCTTTAGTTTTTGTTTTGTTTTAAACATGTATAGCCCCATTTGGATATGCTTGACTTTACTTTTTATAATATTGCTGTTTTAAACTTCTCATCTGAATGATGTATCTATAATATATAGTGAACTATCACTGGCCATACTTGGGTTTCTTAGTTGGCTGATATTCAGCATATCCAAGACATGTATGATCTCAGCTCACCATTTTGTCTTCTCTAGCATGCTTGCCTATGTGCCCCATAAATTCACTAACACCCACACCTCACACTTTTGATCTTACTTCTGCATGTTTTTTATTTGTTTGTTTTTTACTTTTGTGAGTGGCAATCTCATCCAGGAAAAGAAATGTGGTGTTTCCCTGGTTCATCCTCACCCTCTTCAACCAATTAACAATCAAATTCTTTCACTCAGCAACTGCAGTTCAAGGTATATGGTTCATTTATGAAGATAGATAGACCATGGTATGGGCCATACAAATATCTCAACAAATTTAAAAGGATTGAAATTATGCAAAATATATTTTCTGATCACTATGAAATCATATATATGTAAAATTAAAAATTACATATATATACATACTTATAAATATTTGGAAATTAAGCAGATTATTTCTAAAGAATCATGGGTAAAGTAATAAGTTACATGGAAAGCTAAAAATATTTAAACTAGATGATAATAAAAATACACATTAAATTTTGGAATATAGCTAAAACATATTTAACATACCCTTTTCATAATAATATATGTAGATAATGTAAAAATGAAGCTAAACAGGAATCGTTAATAATTATTTGAAAATAAATTAATATGCTTCTGTAGAGGAAAACAAAAAGAAATACACTTGAAAAGAAATTATCACTCTCTTGATTGGGAAATACAATGTCAATCCCCAAAATAAGAGATAGCCATTACAAATATTCATAGACGAATATTTGTAATTTTTGATGCTTACGTTTGTGAATTTCATGAAAGTGTCTATCTTATTCACTGGTCATTCAGGTATCTGAAACATAATAGGTGTTTAATAAATATTTATTTATGGAATCAACCTTCTTTATGTGTCACTTCTTGCTGGCACTTTATAACTCTTTATATTCATTCTTAGCCAACTTTTTCCTGTTTATTTTCCTTATAAAATGTGCAAAAGTTAGAAACTATGAAATGGCTATCTCTTATTTTTGGGATTTGACATTACATTTCCCAATCAAGAGAGTGATAATTTCTTTTCAAGTGTATTTCCTTTTGTTTTCCTCTACAGAAGCATATTAATTTATTTTCAAATAATTATTAACGATTCCTGTTTAGCTTCATTTTTACATTATCTACATATATTATTATGAAAAGAGTATTTAAGGCCGGGTGTAGTGGCTCACACCTGTAATCCCAGCACTTTGGGAGGCTGAGGCGGGTGGATCATGAGGTCAGGAGATCGAGACCATCCTGGGTAACACGGTGAAACCCTGTCTGTATTAAAAATACAAAAAATTAGCCGGGAGTGGTGGTGGGCGCCTGTAGTCCCAGCTACTCGGGAGGCTGAGGCAGGAGAATGGCGTGAACCTGGGAGGTGGAGCTTGCAGTGAGCCTGCAGTGAGCCTGCAGTGAGTTGAGATCGCACCACTGCACTCCAGCCTGGGCGACAGAGTGAGACTCCATCTCAAAAAATAAATAACGGCCGGGCGCGGTGGCTCAAGCCTGTAATCCCAGCACTTTGGGAGGCCGAGGCGGGCGGATCACGAGGTCAGGAGATCGAGACCATCCTGGCTAACATGGTGAAACCCCGTCTCTACTAAAAATACTAAAAATTAGCCGGGCGTGTTGGCGGGCGCCTGTAGTCCCAGCTACTCGGGAGGCTGAGGCAGGAGAATGGCGTGAACCCGGGAGGCGGAGCTTGCAGTGAGCCGTGATCGCACCACTGCACTCCAGCCTGGGGGACAGAGAAAGACTCCGTCTCAAAAAAAAAAAATAAATAAAAATAAAAAAAAATAAATAAATAAAATAAAAAGTAAAAGAAAAGGATATTTAAGACACAGGTAACAAAATTAAGAGAATAGTAAATTTTTACTAGTTTACCACAGACATATAGTTGAATAAAAATATAAGTTTTATGATAGAACTATTCTTAGAAGAGTGCATTGTATCAACGTAGATTCTATCTTCTATTAGAAAAGTGTGAATGGAGCCCTAGATTCTACTGTTTTTGGGTTAATGACCTCATTCTTTTCAAGTCATAATACCTTGATGTTTGACATTGATTGACTGTAATTTGTGACTGCCAATTCTGTGTTCTTCTGTCATTGTCGTTCTCTGTAATTTTAGAGATAAAGTTTTACACACATAGTGATCTCAATAAATATTAATGCATAAATACTGAATTGGTATGATATCAAATTGCTTAGCACCCTTTCCCATAGGAATAACTCCTGGATTATTTTCCCAACACCTAGAATACACTTTGCTTTCCATTTAATAACTCTATGAAATAAATGAAAGTCCATAGCCCTTTCTTTAAACAAAAAAGGAAAAAAAGTTTAGTTTTAATATGGGTACTGATAAAAACTTTGGGCCGGGCGCGGTGGCTCACGCCTGTAATCCCAGCACTTTGGGAGGCCGAGGCGGGTGGATCACGAGGTCAGGAGATCGAGACCATCCTGGCTAACACGCTGAAACCCCGTCTCTACTAAAAATACAAAAATTAGCAGGGCGTGGTGGCGGGCGCCTACAGGAGAATGGCGCGAACCCGGGAGGCGGAGCTTGCAGTGAGCCAAGATCGCGCCACTGCACTCCAGCCTAGGCGACAGAGCGAGAGTCTCCGTCTCAAAAAAAAAAACAACAAAAAAACTTTGAAGAACTAATTTCCCCAGTCTGTAGCTCTAGCTCTACGTAACTTTTCTAATGAAAAATATGTGAGGAAAGTTTACAGAGATGGTCTTGCTACAAGAGTCATGGTTGTTGCCTGGAGAGAATTACCCTCTTCATGTTGAGAAATGTTGACATATGCTGCACGGGACAGTACTTAAAAATTAGACTCACTTTGACATTTTGACAAATAAACATGCGTGCTAATTTTTCAAAGCAGGCACAGATGACTGATTATTTCATCAAACACTTGATCTAAGATCATAAGTGGTGCCAAGCCAAAATTAATCAGCAATTTAAATGACTGACAGGTTGTTTAAAGTCTAAATCCCTGCCATACAACTTAGTGCTCTGGGATTAGTCTCCAGAGGCAAAGAGGGTAGAGAAAGAAAATATCATTTATTTGAAATGTATTTCATTAGTTTGACACAAATAGAATATCTGTTGTATAAAGCATTTTTAGAAAAACCAAAAAGGGCAAGTTGGATTATAAATGGGTGTGGATTATTTAAAAACAAATACTAATTTTTTAAAAATAAATCATATACTAGATTAGCATTCCAAAACTGAGAATCCAAAATGCTGCAAAATCTAAAATTTTTTGAGCTTCAACATAATGTCCAGAGAAAATACTGCTTGCTTTTGTTCCACCAGTGAGTACATATAATGCAAAAATTCCAAAATCTGAAAACATCTGAAATCCAAAACATTTCTGTTCCCATACATTTTGGATAAGGGGTACTCAGGCTATATTTACAGAGTAAAGCACATCAAAGGAAAAGAAATAGGAACAAGACAAACCACTATTTATAGTTCGATTCATGTTTTCAATCTTTTATTCTATTTAATTTTCTTTTGTTCCTTCTATATTTGAACACCATTTTCTCCAAATAAAAAATTGGAGGCATGTTCTATATAATATTTTACAAAGTTTTTTGGCTTCTAATTAGCAATTTATTTTGGATATATTTTCCTCATACTGCATGTAACTCTGATCCTTTTTACTGTTATGGTATAGAGGCATTTCATTAATTTTGAATCCAGCTTCTTGTTACAACTATGGTACGATAAATACTTGTGCGTGTAAGTGCAATGGTTTTACCCAATACAGTTAGAATTTGAGGTTGGATAATCCAAAGATAGTTAACTTGAAGAATTATAAGAATATAGCATAAAGACACTAATTTGTAAATGCAAAGTCACTTAATGCATTGGGCCAACACTAATCAAATTCCTATGCCATCGTCTTTTGCATAAGCCACTGGTTTTTTGCATTCAGTTTGACTTTTGTAAGAAATTTCCTGAAAATGTGCCCATGTAGAAATTATTGCAGAATTATCTCAGTTTTTTTTTTTTTTTTTTTGCTATATTTTATGTTCAATTTGACAGTACATTTCAGGAACTTGAGTTTTTGAGGTCTCTCCTAAACTTTCAGAAAGTTGTTTTTGACAGAAACACTTGTCTTTTTTATTGGTCTATATAATGTAACTGCCCAACAGGTTCTTGCTGCACACTGCACAAAGACCATGGCATTGCAGTAAATAAATAATTTAATAGACATGACGCTGGCTACACCATATGGGAGATGGAGTTATTACTCAAATCAATCTCATTGAAGGCTTGTAGGTTAGGAGTTTTTCAAAGGTAGTTTGTAGAACGGGGTGGGGATGGCTAGACAATGGATGCCTGTTGCTGATTGGTTGGGGGGTGCAATCATAGGAGTATGGGAAATGATTCTCCTTTGCCTGAATCACTTCTGGGTGGGGCCTCAGAAGCAGCAGGTGGGTCCAGGTTGAGTCATCATATGTGTCAGGCATGCAAAAAATCTGAAAAGATATCTCAAAAGCCAATTTTAGGTTTTGTAATAGTGATGTATTCTGCAGGAGTAATTGGGGAAGTAGCATATCTTGTGACCACTGGAATGATGGCTGGCAATCCTCCTTCCCTTTCTTCCTTCTTCCTTCCTTCCTTCCTTCCTTCCTTCCTTCTTTCCCATTTTTTTCTCCTCAATCATTGCTGCATTCCCCTGCCCCCTACTTTTCCTCCACCTCTTTGTCCTCCCCCTTCTCTTCCTCTTTCTCTGTTTCTTCAAGATATCCTTGGCTAAAATCTGTATTAGTCAGGGTTCTCTAGAGGGACAGAACAAATGGGATATATGTATATAGGAAAGGGAGTTTATTAGGGAGAATTGGCTAACATGATCATAAGGTGAAGTCCCACATTAGACTGTCTGCAAGCTGAGGAAGAAAGAAGTTGGTAGTGGCATAGTCCAAGTCCAAAAGATTCGTAAGCAGGGAAGCCAACAGGGCGGCTTTCAGTCTGTGAGCAAAGGTCCGAGAGCCCTTGACAAACCACTGGTGTAAGTCCAAGAGTTCAAAGTTAGAAGAACCTGGAGTCTGATGTCCAAGGGCAGGAAGGAAGCAGCCAGCATGGGAGAAAGATGAAAGCCAGAAGACTCAGCAAGCCAGCTCATTCCACCTTCTTCTATCTGCTTTGTTCTAGCTGTGCTAGCAGTTGATTGGATGATGCCCACCCACATTGAGAGTTGGTCTCCCTCTCCTAGTCCACTGACTCAAATGTCAATCTTCTCTGACAAAATCCTAACAGATACACCCATAAACAATACTTTTCCGGCTATCTAGGCATCCTTCAATCCAATCAAGTTGACATCTAGTATTAACCATCTCAGCTATTCTTGGGAATTTTATATTTCTATGAAATTTTTTGATAAGCTTTCCATAAATAAACTATGTGAAATTTTAACTAAAATTGCATTAAATTCATAGATTATTTTGTGAAGAATTGCCATTGATTTGGGTTGGCTGTATCCTCATTCAAATCTCATTTTGAATTGTATTCCCATAATTCCCATGTGTTGTGGGAGGGACCCTGTGGGAGATAATTGAATCATGGGGGTGGTTTTTCTCATACTGTTCTCCTGGTCATGAATAAGTCTCATGAGATCTGATGGTTTGATAATGGGAAATATGAAGTCTGTTTTGCTCAGCTCTCATTGTCTCTCTTGCCTCCATCATGTAAGAAGTACCTTTTGCCTTCCACCATGATTGTGAGGCCTCCCTAGCCTGTAAGTCCATTAAATCTCTTTCTTTTGTAAATTGCCCAGTCCCAGATATGTCTTTATCACCAGAGTGAAAGCAGACTAACACAGTAAACTGGTACCAGTACAGTGGGGTGCTGCTGAAAAGATACCTGAAAATGTGGAAACAACTTTGGAACTGGGTAACAGACAGAGGTTGGAATAGTTTGGAGGGCTCAGAAGATGATGGGAAAATGTGGGAAAGTTTGGAACTTCCTAGAGACTTGTTGAATGGCCTTGACCAAAATGCTGATAGTGATATGAACAATAAGGTCAAGGCTGAGGTCATCTCAGATGGAGACGAGGAACTTGTTGGGAACTGGAGCAAATGTGACACTTGTTATGTTTTAGCACAGAGACTGGTGGCATTTTGCCCCTGCCCTAGATTTCTGGAAGTTGAATTTGAGAGAGATGATTTAGGGTATGCAGTAGAAGAAAGTTCTAAGCATCAAGGGATTCAAGATGTGACTTGGGTGCTGTTAAAAGCATTCAGGTTTATAAAGGAAGCAGAGTATAAAAGTTTGGAAAATTTGCAGCCTGACAACACAATAGAAAAGAAAATACCATTTTCTGAGCAGAAATTCAAGCCAGCAGCAGAAATTTGCATAAGTAACAAGAAGCTGAATGTTAATCCCCAAGACAATGGGGAAAAAGTCTCCAGGACATATTAGAGGTCTTCATTGCAGCCCTTCCCATCACAGGCCTGGAAAATAGGAGGGAAAAGTCGTTTCATGGACCTGGCCCAGGGTCCCTGTGCTATGTGCAGTACGGGGACTTGATGCCTTTATCGCAGCCACTCCAGTCTAAAAGTGGCCAAGGTGTAGCTGGGGCCATGATGTCAGAGGGTTCAAGCACCAAGCCTTGCAGCTTCCATATGGTGTTGAGCCTGCAGGTGCACAGAAGTCAAGAATTGAGGTTTGGGAACCTCCGCCTAGATTTCAGAGGATATATGGAAATGCCTGGATGTTCAGGCAGAAGTTTGCCACAGGGGCAGGGCTCTCATGGAGAACCTGTGTTAGGGCAGTGCAGAAGGGAAATGTGGGGTCAGAGCCCCCACACAGAGTGTCTACTGGGGCACTGCCTAGTGGAGCTGTGAGAAGAGGGCCACCATCCTCTAGACCCCAGAATGGTAGATCCACTGACAGCTTGCACTGTGCACCTGGAAAAGCTACAGACACTCAACACCAGCCTGTGAAAGCAGCCAGGAGGGAGGCTGTACCCTATAAAGCCACAGAGGCAGAGCTGCCCAAGACCATGGGAGCCTACCTCTTGAATCAGTGTGACCTGGATGTGAGACATGGAGTCAAAGAAGATCATTTTGGAGCATTAAGATTTGACTGCCCCGTGGCCGGGAGTGGTGGCTCATGCCTGTAATCCTAGCACTTTGGGAGGCTGAGGCGGGTGGATCACGAGGTCAGGAGATCGAGGCCATCCTGGCTAATACGGTGAAACCCCGTCTCTACTAAAAATACAAAAAATTAGCCGGGCGAGGTGGCATCTACCTGTAGTCCCAGCTACTCGGGAGGCTGAAGCAGGAGAATGGCGTGAACCCAGGAGGCGGAGCTTGCAGTGAGCCGAGATTGCGCCACTGCACTCCAGCCAGCCTGGGCGACAGAGCAAGACTCCGTCTCTAAAAAAAAAAAAAAAAAAAAAAAAAAAAAAAGATGTGACTGCCCCATTGGATTTTGGACTTGCATGAGGCCTGTAGTCCCTTTGTCTTGGCCAATTTCTCCAATTTGGAACTGGTGTGTTTACCCAATGCCTGTAGCCCCATATTGTATCTAGGAAGTAACTTGCCTTTGATTTTACAGCTCATAGGCAGAAGGGACTTGCCTTGTTTCAGGTGAGACTTTGGACCGTGGACTTTTAAGTTAATGCTGAAATGAGTTAAGACTTTGGGGGACTGTTGGAAAGGCATGATTGGTTTCGAAATGTGAGGACATGAGATTTGGGAGGGGCCAGGGGCAGAATCATACGGTTTGGCTGTGTCCACACCCAAATAACATCTTGAATTGTACTCCCATAATTCTCACATACTGTGGGATGGACCCATGGGGAGATAATTGAACCATGTGGGAGGATTCTCCCATACTGTTCTCCTGCTAGTGAATATGTCTCATGAGATTTGATGGTTTGATAGGGGGAAACCTGTTTCACTTGGCTGTCATTCTTTCTCTTGCTGCTGCCATGGAAAAAGTGCCTTTTGCCTTCTGCCATGATTGTGAGGCCTCCCTAGCCACGTGGAACCGTGAGTCCATTAAACCTCTTTCTTTTGTAAATTGCCCAGTCTCAGGTATGTCTTTATCAGCAGTGTGAAAAGAAACTAATACAGCCATCTTTACCATATGAAATGTTTTTATACAGGAACCTGGCTACAGTGTCAAGAATAGACTCTATGGGAGTATGGTGATGAGGGTGGTGAAGGTGGCAAAAATATAGTCAGATGTATCAGTTAAGAGGCTACTAAAGAAATGTCAACAAGACTGATACTGGCCACTCACATCAGGCTAGTGGCAACAGAGGTGATAAGTGGTCCATTTTGGATATGTTTTTTAAAATAATCCGAAAGATTTCTTGATTAATTTGTGTGATATCTGAGAAAAATAAAAGAGTAAAGAATGGTTTCAGAGTTTTTGGTTGGAACAACAAAAATAAATTAAATGGAGAACACTGTGGGCAGAACAGATTCTGGGGAGAAATATCAAGAGTTAAGTTTGAAGCATGTTCAATTTGAGATGTCAGTGAAAGAGAGTGGAGAGGGGTCTGAGCCAGAAATAGAAATGTAACTGAACTCAAGTCCAGCTGCCCATCACTGGAAAGCCAAAATACAAGAAGTGAGGTGTGGTGAAGGGAAAGCAACTTTATTCAAATGCTGGAAGTTGGGAAATGGCTGGGCTTATGCCTCCATAAGCCATTTCAAAACTGTAGGTAAGCGAGTGAGTTTCAGAAGAGAAACTTGGCATGAGAGGTATGCAGGTGTGGGGCAGCGTACAGGGTCTCTGTGTCTGGTTCTGATGGCTATCGTAGGAAATTGTCCACCTGGAGTGTGGGCTGGCACCATCTTGACAATGGCCAGGTTGTAGATTAATTGCTATGGGTAACCCTTAGATGGGGAGACAGAATTCTGCTGCTGGCTCTTCCTGCCTGTTTTATTTCAAGATTAGCTCCTGGAATTTCTAAGCAAGCACTTAATTAGATACATGAATGCAGTGCAAGGGACTGCCTGGTGAGAAAGGAGAGAAACAGTTTCAAAGAACATTTGAAGGCTAAGATTAGAGAGAAGGAAAAATAATTTTTAAAATGCATTTTAAAGTCAAGCCACTCAATTACAACTCCCCACTGTCAACTTCCATTTTATTTCTTTAGAAGGTGGGTGATGTATTCAATCTAGCTACTTCCTCCTGGATGGAGATGTTCAGGGAATGTAACCAGTCTACGTGGATTTGAAAATATTCCTGAATACTTGGACTTATAGGAGAGATCTGCTGGAGGGCTCAGGAGCCCTCACATTCATACAGAATGTATGGCAATAGTATAATCCCCGGCAAAGAAGCACACCTATTCCTCAAATCATCTCTAGAATTATGAGCAGCTTTTTCCACCAAGAAGTTCCGGGCCCAAACAAATAAGATAGCCATTGGTCTAGTGACATCATAGGGTCAGACATAGCATTAATCTGTTTGTGTATATCCTAGAAGGATAGAAATGTTCCCTTAGTTACCTGGAATATATATACAATATTCAGTTTTAATAATGGCACAAGACACAAGGTCCCCTTTGTGCAGCAAAGATATCCAAAGCCGTGCAGTTCTTTAGAACAGCTTCTTGCATGTAGGTCATCCCAGAGTTTACTAAGGAGATACTTTGGAGGCTGTCATTGAGAACCCACTGGGTATAATTTGCAAGGGTTTCTACATATTGGACGACATCTTCAATCCCTGCTAATGGCATAAGGATTGAAGCCAAATAGTCATGCCAGTGAGAAATGGATCTGGTCCATGTCTTAATTAGGTGTGGGGGATTAGCAAATTTGTGAATGTACTTTTTCCATTGCCCTTGCACCCATGGGAAACCTAAAGTACACTGTTCTAGTCATTCCAATTGGCAAGCAAGGTGAGAGATTAGGGCCACACAGCTATTCAGTGCTGTTGGAATAATACCAATTTAAGCCGGAACACTGAGACCAATCTGTGGCAAACAAATCTATGGCTTGCAAAACTATGGTATGCTGACAGTGTTCTTGGGAAATCAAGCTCATTATTCAAATAAGATTGAGTGAGGAGCCACAAGTGTCATTTTGATGCTTCCAGTATAGAGGAGCTACTTGACTCAACTGCCCTGCAGTTGATGTCAACCAAATGAAACCATCCCAAATATGAAGAAAAACTTCTTTACAGTGAGAATTGCTAGTTTTATCTTAGGACTTAGTTGCAGATTGGTTATAGCTATTCACATATTCTCATGTGATATTCATTGAACAAGGCTTCCCATGTCTGGAATCACTGAGAGTTTTATTAATTGGCCAATTGATCACATTGCTCCTGGTTGTGTAAGCCATCACACCACCCTATTGTTTAAAAATTTTTGTTTTTTGAGTCAGGGTCTCACTCTGTCACCTAGGCTGAAGTGCAGTGATGTGACTATAGCTCACTGAAACCTCAACCTCCCTGGCTCAGGGAGCCTTAGGCTCCTGCCTTAGGTTCCTGAGTCGCTGGGACAACAGCTGGCATGCACCACCTTGCCTGGCTAATTTTTAAATTTTTTTTGTAGAGACGGGGTCTTGCCATGTTGCATAGGCTGCACTTGAACTCTGGGGCTCAAGCAGTTTTCCCACCTTGTCCTCCCAAAGTGTTGGGATTATAAGCGTGAGCTACAGTGCCCGGCATATTGTTTCAGAATTTTAATGAATGTTTTCAGATACTGCCAGTCATTTCCCTGCATAGGTAAAACCTACTAAGGCAGGCCAGAGGTGTTGGGAAAAAGTTATTGACCACAGATTCAGCAAATTTTCTTATTGTAAACTGTGCATAGTGCTGTGCCTACTACAGCAAAAAAATTATTAGTTTTAGTGAGCACAAAAAACGTATTTATTATGATAAAAACTAATAAGAGCTCTATATTATGAGAGCAAAGAAAGAAGTTTCTACTTATTGTCAAGATTCTTTTAAAGAAATAATTTAGGTCTCTCTCTGATTCACAGGTCCAGGCAGGTTGGTTATCTGAGGTGGAGAAGGGACAGCCTTCACCTGAGTATGATATATCCATGGCTTAACGCCAGACAGCTTCACTAATGAGTGGGTGGTTAGCAGTTCATTGATATCCTGTCCACTTTTCAGCAGCTGTTGGTCTTGTCCTTTGTTTTCCCAAGACTTCAGCAGCACTTTATCTCCTGGGTAGAAAGGGTGAAGAGGCTTGTCTGTGGGATATGCGGACCTGGAAAGGGAAAACTGATGCATAGTTAGTAATGTCTGCCCTAATTGTTGTTTATGTTGTTTCATTCTTGGTTCACCTACTAGACTGAAGGTGGGATTCCCAGGGAGGAGTTTTGGAAGGATCACCTATAAATAATTTTTAAAGGGGTTAACCCTAGACTGCTTCAGGGCACTACTCTGATAAAGGCAATGGGTATGACCCTTTCCCAACTTAAATCCATTTCCTGATGGAGATTAGCCACTACCTTTTTCAAAGTTTGGTTTATTTTTTCTGTCGTTCCTATTGACTATGGACTCCATGATGAATGCAATTTCCATTTCATCTGTGATGCTTAACTTGTCTTCCTGGTAACCTCGGAAACAAAAGAAGAACCACTGTCACTTTGTACAGAGCAAGGAAGTGCAAAACGAGGAGTTATTTCATTTAGCAAAGCTTTTGCTACTTCTGTGGCCTTTACAGACTCAGTGGGAGTATCCTTCAATCTATCCTGAGAACATGTCTACAAATACTAAGTAGAAATTTATAGTTTTCACTGGCTCTGGGCCTCTGTGTGAAGTCAACCTGCCAGTCTTTATATGGACTCAGCCTTTGGTGTTGTACTCCTTTCTTGGGTGGACTATGTTCAGTTTTGGGATTACTTTTTGCACACAGGTAGAATCCTTGTGTGATTTTCTGGATGGTTCTCTAAATGTGTGGCCCTCTGAGGTAGGGCTGTATTAAGTCAACTAGGGTATCATAGTGGGTTCCTTCATGTAAATGTTTGAGAATTGAACAAACCAAAGTCTCTGGAGCCAAAGATCCCATGAGTGTAGTCTTCCAAGATGAACTAGGGTCTGCATTAGTTAACCCTCAATCGTGGGCACACTCTTCATCCTCCTCAGTATAGTGAGGCTCGAGTCTGGTAAGTCCAAAGAGGTATGACAGCCCTCAAGCACCTGTGCTTCCCAGGCAGCCAAATATGTGTCTTTGTTGGCTGCTTGGTTCCCTTTTTGATGCCCTGGGCATTGCATTATGGTGACTTGAGCAGGTAGAGTGACTGCTTCCAGCAGGGCAAGGATTTCCACTAGATGCTTAATGTTCTTATTTCCTGAGGCCAAGAGGACTTGTTCTTTCCAAATAGCCCATGGGCATATACCATCATAAAGACATATTTGGAGCCAATGTAAGTGTTTACTCACTTCCCCTGGGACAATTCTAAAGCTCTGGTGAGAGCAATCAGCTCAGCTTTTTGTGCTGTAGTGCTAGCAGGAAGGGCATGAGCCTCTATTACCTTACCTGTGGTCACCATCACATACTTGGCTTGGTGTCTATCTTCTATGAAGCTGCTTCCACCAGTGTAGAGCTCCCAGTCTGGAGTGATCATCAATCGATCTGACAGGTCCACCTCTTGGAGGAAGCCACATTAAGGATTTCTAGACAATTGTGTTTCAATTCTTGATCAGGATCAGTGGCTGGAAGCAAGGTGGCTGGGTTTAAGGCTGTGGTGGTTTATAAGGTGACATTTAGGTCATCCAGAAGATGACCTAATTTATTTACCCATTTCCTCTGCAGTAAGCCAGTAGCCTCACTTCTTTTCTAGCAAAGTTAGGACCTGATGAGGCACAAATATGGTGATGGACTGTCCTAGGGTAAACTTTTCTGCTTCCTGTGGAATTTTACAGGTGGCAGCCACTGCCCAGAGATAAGGGACCCATTCTTCAGTCATTTGATCCAATTGTTTAGAAAAATGTGCTCTAGGTTGTGAGGTATCCCCCAACATTTGGAATAGCATTCCTAGCCCTATATTCTGCTTTTCATGTACATAAAGCTTGAATGGCTTCTGGGGATTTGGCAATCCCAGATCCAGGGCTGACACTAGATTTTCTTTAACATAGTGTTGAATGTCTGTTGACATTCTGCTATCCAGTGCAGGGTTTTCAAGTCTAATCTTTTCAGGGCTTCATAGAGGGGCTTAGCCACAAGTCTGAAGCTGGGGATTAAAATTTGGCAAAAGCCTGCCATACCCAAGAATCCCCACAATTGCCTCCTGTTTTCAGGGGCCTTTATGGCTGCTATTGCCTGGTTTCCTGTCTGAAATCAGGCTTCTTTTTCCCTGTTTTAATGGAAACCCTAGGTATGTCACTTTTTGTTTACAGATTTGGGCCTTCTGAGGAGACACTTTATATCTGCATTGTGCCAGGTGGTTTAAAACCAATATGGTGTTGGCCAGGCATTTATCATAGCTTGAGCTTTAGCAGCAAGCCATCTATATACTGTAGCAGAACTTCCTCATCTAATTGCAAATTTTTAAAGTTTCTTGCCAGTATTTCACTAAAAAGGGTGGGCAGGTTTTTAAAACCTTGAAGTAACACCATCCAACAGTGCTGAAAAGTTGCTTTAGTTTCTGGGTCTTGTCATTTAAATATAAATAGCTGTTGGGACTTTTCTTCAAATGGGATGCAAAGAAGGCATCCTTTAAGTCCAATTCTGAAAACCATCCATAGTTTCTGGGAATGGCAGTGAATAGGGTGTATGTATTAGGTGCAGTCAGATGAATATACTGGACAATTTCATTAATAGCTCTTAAATTCTGTATAAAAGGGTATTCATTCAAGCAGGGATTTTTCATAGGCAGGATAGGAGTGTTATATGGAGATCTGCAGGGTTGAATCAGCCCATTGTTAAATAAATTTTTGCAATACAGGCTGAATCTCATCAAAGCCTTCTCATTTTAATGGATATTGTTTTTTCCAAGGTATTTTGACTCCTTCTTTTATTTCTATATGTACAGGCAGCACATTCTTAGCTTGGCCAAGGGTTTTGTCTGCCCATATGCAGTTACTCACTCATTTATTGCTTTCCAGAGGAATGGTTTCTTCTCTTTGTTGGGATTAGTGAGTAGTATCTGCAGCTGCAATGCTTGTTTTGGTGGGACCTGTAGGTGTATCTGCTGCTTTTCTGGGGAAAAAGTCACTTAAGAATTTGATTTACAAAGCAAGTTTCATTCCAGCAATGGCATAGGGGATTCTAGCACAGAAAGGAAGCTGTGCCTCAGCTGCAAATCCCCCAGTTAGCATTCTAATGGTTGTAAGAAAACCTTTTGCCGCATTCTGCTTGCAACCCCCATCACGAGTACTGTTGCTTTTGTGCTTTTTCCTTCAGGGGTGTTTAAAACTGAATAATATGTGCCCATAACAACAAGAAAATCAATCAGCTTGTGCCCCACTGTTGTACCCAGGGATCCTTTGGGGAAATTTTAACTGGCTCTGAAAGATTTAGAGGCACTGTCATTAATTATTGGAAGCATAGTACTGTTCTACCATCTACTTCAAACTTCATTCTTAGCAACCCCTTCTTTTGTCTTTTCTTTAGTTTAGGGGCAGTCAGATCTCCAGTGGCCTCCTTCCTTACAATAGGCACATTGGTTGCTACCCAAGGCCATGCTCTGACCACTTCATCTCCCCTCTTTTGTCTGGCATGAGTTTTTCTCCAAAGTTTTCAAATATATTGTGGCTGGCTTTAGCCTTTTAGTTTCCCTAGTATTGTATACCCTGAAGGCAATATCAAGCAACTAGGAGAGTGATGTGGCTTGGATGTCCCCTCCAAATCTCATATAGAGATGTAATCCACAGTGTTGGAAGTGGGGCCTATTGGGAGGTGCTTGGGTCATGGGAGCGAATCCTTCATGGCTTGGTGCTGTCCTTGTGGTAGAGAATGAGCTCTCACATAATCTGGTTGTTTAAAGTGTGTGGCACTTACCACCTCTCTCTTGCTCCTGCTTTCACTGTGTTGATGTGCCTGCTGCTGCTTCACCTTGTGCCATGAGTAAAAGCTCCCTGAGGCCTCCCCAGAAGCCAAGCAGATGCCAGTGCCATGCTCGTACAGCCTACGGAAGGATGAGCCAATGAAACCTCTTTTCTTTGTAAATTAGCCAGTCTCAGGTATTCCTTCATAGCAATGCAAGAGCAACCTAATGCAGAGGGTTTATTCCAAGTGCCCTGTCTTGTTTCCCTAGTTTCTTCTTTATGACAGAGGTACTCTGTTGAATGAAAGTCATGTTTATCATTCTCAAATTTTTGGGAGCCTCTTAGTTTATATCTGTATATAATATCTGTATATTTACTGTAAGCTTTGTAAATGAGCTGTAAGAAATCAGATGGGTCTTCATTTTTCTTTTGGATAGCTGCCAGAGTTTTATTCAGATTCTTCTGTTTTGACACCTCCTTTTTAAGTCCTTCCAGGATACATGTCTTATAATGATCCAGCTGGGCCATGTCCCCATTTTTGGGGTCCCAATTGAGATCCAAAAATGGAGTTGTCCATGTGGGGTTGGGAATCCTGTTGGAATTTTTCTGATGTAGGTGCTGAGCCTCCTCATTTACCTTATCTATCACCAGCCTTCTCTCATCCACAGTCAAAAGCATGTTTAACAGGGCCTGTAATGGGGGCTGGTGGGTAGCAAAGACACAGGCAAAGAGATTAGTTATTTTCTCTGGGTCATCTCTAAAGGGTGGATTGGAGCTTTTCTAATTTAGCAAGTCTGAGGCAGAGAATAAGCTGTAAGTCCAATAATATCCAACAGCCTGCCCTGTTGTTTTATTCTACCAATGAGTGGTTGGGTGGGTATTCTTTCATTGGATATTGCCCTGCCCTACTCACAGTAAGGCCCATTGGATGCCCTGTCAGGTCTTGGAGGGGAAGAACATTCCAATTCCTTCATTCTATTGAGGTAGGGCAGTTGCCCCTCCTTCCTAGTCCAGGGCCTCCAGTGGTGGCACCAAGGCAGCTTAGGCTGGAGTGGCTGCTTAAGTGGCTTGGGCTGGAGGAAGGGGATTGAAAGCATTTAAGAGGCCCATCTCCTCACCATCCTTTTCCTGATTTCTGTGTTTGACTTGAAAAGGGCTTTCTTCTCGTCTCTTTGGATAGCTAGCAATCTGCTCTCACCTCTCATGACATGTGTCCTGGTTATGTAGTAACACGAAAGCCTGGACATAAGATATTTCTTCCCATTTCTCAAACCTCTGACAGAACAACTCCAATTGTAATAGGGTACAATATTGAAGTCTTCAGTTTAGAGGCCAATATACATCATCATCTAGCCTATACAGAGGCCAGATGGTATTATAATAAGAAATCATTTTCTTTCTAGTCATAGGCTTATTTTTACAGGCCTTCCAATTGGCCAGGATATGCCCCAGGGAGTTTTCAGTTGGAGTGGAAACGTTGCCACGAATTTTGTCTCTATATTGAGTTCCTCCTCAATCAAAGGCCCAGGGGCTGGATGAACTCCCCTAGTCTGGAACTCCTTGTGTATATAATGCCATTTGCAGTCTCAGTGGGCAATGCTTGTATAAGCTTTGCCACATGGCCTCAACAGCCAGAGACTTCAAAGACAGAGTTCCTTAAGTAGGCCAGGGGTTAGCAATGGTCTGCACAGCCCTTCCTAATAATTCAGTCTTATACCAGGTCTAAGTCCTACTGACCTGGCAATCCCAGTGAAATGAGACAGAGTGACAACAGACAAGGTGACAAATTAAGCAAACAAAAAGAAAATGGGTTAGAGTGAGGATCATGCAGGGACTGGACCCAGGTGCTATGGATCCTGTTTTCTTACCTAAAGTGACACAGAGAGCAACCAGCAGGATTCCAGGCCCATCTAGATTGCCTGCAGGAAAGCTCACACATTTCCTCTTCCTCTCCCACCAACTGTAACACAAGTGTGGGGAATACTTTGAAGTCCTAAAGAGGGTAACAAAATCAGGAGCCAGGATGGTAAGACCTGTTCTTTTCCTAACAAGGAGAGGCATGACCTACCTTGCTGCTTTCAGAAAATCAGGCTCATTTTTTTCTGATGGGACCTGAACCTGCAGATGGGATAAAGACCATACCAATCACTTTTAGAAAGAGAAATAGAAACAGACATAAATCCAAATGCAGACACAAACACAATTAAATTCAATTAGAGTACTCCTAAACCAATTCCCACAAAGGGAAAAATTGAGAGAAGTTCTAAAATCTTGTCCCAAGCCCAAAAGGCATGACAGATGACTCATGCAAAATCCAAGTGGCATACAAGCCAAAAATGGCACTATGAATGACCCACACTAGGTCCAAACAGCAAAAAAAGTTCACATGGCAGAGATAGAGGATTCCTAGGTGCACTGGGTGACTTACCAAGCCTTGAAGCCCATCGATTTCCCAGATGTCATTTTTCCTGCACCAGTACAGCATTATATGCAGCTGATGCCACTGGGGGTAGGGTAAAGGAGGAAGATGGGAAGATCCCCAAGACAAAAGCATCTTGGTAGCTGCTGAGGAGCTCCATGGAGTTTCAGCCACGGAATCAGCTAGCCACAAGTAGCTGGAATTTATGAGCAACTGTCACTCCGCCTGGTAGCATGAGTGGGTAAGCCCTGGCACACTGCCATAGCCAGTTACTCTATTTGTTGGAAACCAGGCAGACAGTTCTTCACATGGGGAGGCTAAACCATTCTGAAAGCACAGCTCTTCACACAGGGCACCAAATTTGTAGCTGAACTCAGATCTGGCTGCTTGCTGCTTGAAATGCAAAATACAAAAAGTGAGATGTGGTGAAAGTAATGCAACTTTATTCAAATGCTAGCAGTTGGGA
Organism: Symphalangus syndactylus; assembly: GCF_028878055.3. Lineage (NCBI taxonomy): Eukaryota > Metazoa > Chordata > Mammalia > Primates > Hylobatidae > Symphalangus > Symphalangus syndactylus. The sequence goes on along the minus strand of NC_072424.2, from coordinate 119,762,216 downwards.
AATGGCCAGGCTCATGCCATTTCCATTGTCTTTGAAATTGTCCAAAACAATTTCAAAATTGTAGGCAAGTGAGTGGGTTTAAGAAGAGAAACTTGGCATCAGAAGTATGTGGGAGTGGGGCAGGGTACAGGGTTTCTGTGTCTTGTTCCGATGGCTACCTTGAGTTATTGTCCAACTAGAGTGTGGGCTGGCACCATCTTAACAATGGCCAGGTTGTAGATTAATTGCCTTGAAGTAATCCTTAGCTGGGGAGAATTCTGCTGCTTGGTCTTCCTGCATGGTTTATTTCAAGGTTATCCCCTGAAATTTCCAAGCAAGCATATATTTAGATAAGCAAGTGCAGTGCAAAAGAGTGCCTGGTGGGAAGGGAGGGAAACAAAGAGTTTCAAAGTACATTTTAAGTCTAAGATGAGAGAGAAGGTAAAACAAGTTTCAAAATAGATTTTAAAGCCAAGCTGCTTGGTTGTAGAAATCCTCGCAATAATATAAGCTGAACAAACTGAAAGTTAATAACTCTTCTAAGATTCATTAGAGAATTGATATTACAGGGAAAACCACTGCCCGCAAAACAAGAGAGGCAAGCAAACGCAGGGAATACTGTTTACAGGTTGCGGAATACACTGCCAGACCTGATAGTAATACTTAAAGGGTAATTGACTAATGGCTACAAGACTGAGTCTAGATTAGCTTGGGAGAAGAAAATCTCCTGGAGGCCGGAGCTTTTCACTTGGGAAGGCAGAGTGCCCTTTCATAAGTTTTGACTCTAGGAACCCCATCAGGTTCTCAGAAGTGTCCTCAGAAACCCAAAGACAACAGTGGAGACAAAAACAAGGACACTAGAGGGAATGTAGCCTCTAACATGACAGCTACAGAAAATAGTAAACATAGACTAACTTCTAGACAGATAAATACAACACCTCACATTAAGGCCTTGTGAAGATCAGGGAAAAAACGCCTCACACTTTCTGGTAAGAGAAGAGGAATAGGAGTCATTTTAAAGTAAATCTAGAGCACTTTGCTCTCCTTAACAAAGGACTGCCCTCAAAGGACACTGTTTCACCAGAGCCTAACACATTTGGGTTATTCCAGATCCTAGGGTATAACTTAGGGGAAGGGGTATGACCCAGGGGAAGGGAAATATCAACTCCATCTCACTCCAGCCTTCTGTCTCACCTATGTGGGTAAAAATAGCTGAGAAACACTTGTGAATGTCACAGCCAGGGTCATAGGCTGTGTAAAGACTGAGACCAAACATAGGATTTTAGACTGCATCTTTCCACTTCCCTGCACACCTTACTGCCACACCAATATGGTTCTTATATTGTAACAAGAGATTACAATTTGCAGAAAGATCTGAAAGTCTTAGACCCTATTTAGGAAGAAGCCTTTGCAGAAACCCAAAGACAACAGTGGAGACAAAAACAAGAACACTGGATGAAATTTAGCTTCTAGTAGCATAGCTACAGCAAATGGTAAACATAGCCTAACTCCTAGCCAGATAAACGTAACCCCTTACATTAAGGACTGTTTATATCAGTTATTTTTACCTGATATATTGTGTCTAGCTTTCCACAAAAAATGACAAGAGATACCAAAACAGCAAAAATAAAACAAAACAAAACAAACAAACAAAAAACACAAGGCAAAGAGATAAGCATCAAGAGAAGACTCAGATGTGGTAGAGATTTTAGAAGGGTTAGACTGGGAATTAAAAATGTCTATGATTAATATGCTGTGGACATTAATGAGAAATGTGGACAATATGCAAGAATGGTTGGATGATATAAGGAGAATATATTAGTCCATTCTAACACTGGTATAAAGATAGTACCTGAGACTGGGTAATTTATAAACAAAGGAGGTTTAATTGACTCAAGTTTTGCATGTCTGGGGAGGCCTCAGGAAACTTATGATCATAACAGAAAGGGAAGCAGGCATCTTTCACAAGGTGGCAGGACAGAGTTTAAGTGTGTGAGGGAGGAACTATCAAACACTTATAAAACCATCAGATCTCATGAGAACTCACTCACTATCATGAGAACAGTAAGGGAGGAACTTCCCCCATGGTCTAATCACCTCTCTCCCTCAATATGTGGGTATTACAGGTCCCTCTCTTGACATATGTGTATTACAATTCTAGATAAGATTTGGGTGGGGACACAGAACTGAACCCATATAATTCCACTCCTACCTCTTGCAAATCTCATGTTTTTCACATTTCAAAACCAATGATGCCTTCTCAACAGTCCCCCAAAGTCTTAACTCATCCCTGCATTAACCCAAAAGTCCAAGTCCAAAGTCTCATCTGAGACAAGGCAAGTCCTTTCCACCTATAAACCTGTAAAATCAGCAGCAACTTAGTTACTTCCTAGATACAATGGGGGCATAGGCACTGGGTAAATGCTCCCATTCTAAATGGGAGAAATTGGCCAAAACAAAGGGGCTACAGGCCCCATGGAAGTTCAAAATCCAGTAGTGAAGTCATCAAATCTTAAAGCTCCAAAATTATCTCCTTTGACTCCATGTCTCATATCCAGGGGACACTGATGCAAGGGGTGGGTGGGCTCCTACAGTTTGGGCAGCACCTTCACAGGCAGACATTGAGTCCCTGTGGCTTTTCCAGGTACACAGTGCAAGCTGTTGTTGGATCTACCATTCTGGGGTCTGGAGAACAGTGGCCCACTTCTCACAGCTCCACTAGGCAGTGCCCTAGTCGAGACTCTGTGTGGTAGCTCAAATCCCTAGTTTCTCTTCTGCACTGCCCTAGCAGAGGTTCTCCATGAGGGCTCCATGAGGTTCTCCAGAGGCTCTCCATGAGGGCTCCACCTCTGCATAAGACTTCTGTCCATATATCCTCTGAAATCTAGGTGGAGGTTCTCAAACCTCAATTCTTGACTTCTGTGCACTCGCAGGCCGAACATCACATATAAGCTGCCTAGGTTTGGGGCTTTCACCCTCTGAAGCAATTCAGGAGTTGTGCCTTGGCCCCTTTTAGCCATAGCCAGAGCCAAAGTGGCTAGGATGCAGGGTACCATGTCCCAAGGCTGGGTGGAGCAGTGAGGGCCCTGGGCCTGGCCCACGAAACCATTTATTGTCCTAGGCTTCCAGACCTGTGGTAGGAGAGGCTACCACCAAGATCTCTAACCTGCCCTGGAGACATTTTCCCCATTATTTTGGAGATTAACATTCAGCTCCTTGTTAGTTATGCAAATTTCTGCAGCCTGCTTGAATTCTCCCCAGAAAATGGATTTTTCTTTTCTATCACATTGTCAGGCTGCAAATTTTCCAAACCTTTATGCTCTGCTTCCCTTTTACACATAAGATTCAATTTCAGACCATCTCTTTGTGAATGCATAAAACTGAATGCTTTCAGAAAAATCCAGGTCATGTCTTGAATGCCCTGATGCTTAGAAATTTCTTCCATAAGATACCCTAAATCATCTCTCTCAAGTTCAAAGTTCCACAGATCTCTAGGGCAGGGGCAAAATACCACCAGTCTCTTTGCTAAAGCATAGTGTTAGTGACATTTACCCTAGTTCCCAATAAGTTCCTTATCTCCATCTAAGACCACCTCAGCCTGGACTTCATTGTTCACCTCACAATCAGCATTTTGGTCAGAACCATTCAACAAGTCTCCAGGAAGCTCCAAATTTTCCCACTTTATCCTGTCTTCTTCCGAGACCTCCAAACTGTTCCAGTCTCTGCCCATTACCCACTTCCAAAGTTGCTTCCACCTTTTCAAGTATCTTTGTAGGGTACCCAATTCTCTGCAGTACCAATTTACTGTATTAGTCCATTCTCACACTGCTATAAAGATACTACCTGAGGGTGGTTTATTCTTCCACAGAGTTAAGGGCTCCTTGGACATCTCAAGTCTTCAGGGTTTTCCATCTGGAACTATATAAAGTTCAGAAAACATGTCTCGAAGATATGACTCCAGGACCACTATATTTTCTCCAGAAGGTCGCTTATACCAAGTTGAATATGCCATGGAAGCTATTGGACATGCAGGCACCTGTTTGGGAATTTTAGCAAATGATGGTGTTTTGCTTGCAGCAGAGAGACGCAACATCCACAAGCTTCTTGATGAAGTCTTTTTTTCTGAAAAAATTTATAAACTCAATGAGGACATGGCTTGCAGTGTGGCAGGCATAACTTCTGATGCTAATGTTCTGACTAATGAACTAAGGCTTATTGCTCAAAGGTATTTATTACAGTATCAGGAGCCAATACCTTGTGAGCAGCTGGTTATAGCACTGTGTGATATCAAACAAGCTTATACACAATTTGGAGGAAAACGTCCCTTTGGTGTTTCATTGCTGTACATTGGCTGGGATAAGCACTATGGCTTTCAGCTCTATCAGAGTGACCCTAGTGGAAATTACGGGGGATGGAAGGCCACATGCATTGGAAATAATAGCGCTGCAGCTGTGTCAATGTTGAAACAAGACTACAAAGAAGGAGAAATGACCTTGAAGTCAGCACTTGCTTTAGCTATCAAAGTACTAAATAAGACCATGGATGTTAGTAAACTCTCTGCTGAAAAAGTGGAAATTGCAACACTAACAAGAGAGAATGGAAAGACGGTAATCAGAGTTCTCAAACAAAAAGAAGTGGAGCAGTTGATCAAAAAACACGAGGAAGAAGAAGCCAAAGCTGAGCGTGAGAAGAAGGAAAAAGAACAGAAAGAAAAGGATAAATAGACAGAATCAGAGATTTTATTACTTATTTGGGGCACCATTTCAGTGTAAAAGCTGTCCTACTCTTCCACACTAGGAAGGCTTTGACTTTTTTTAACTGGTGCAGTGGGAAAATAGGACATTACATACTGAATTGGGTCCTTGTCATTTCTGTCCAGTTGAATACTTTATTGTAATGATGATGGTTACTCTTCATGGACATCTTAATCTTCCACACACATCCCCTTTTTTTGGAATAAAATTTGGAAAATGGAAAAAAAAAAAAAAAGATACTACCTGAGCCTTGGTAATTTATAAGCAAAGGAGGCTTAATTGACTCACAGTTCTACATGGCTGGGAGGCCTTAGGAAACTTATAATCATGGCAGAAGGTGAAGCAGTCACCTTCTTCACAAGGTGACAGGAGAGAGTGTGAGCATGTGAAGCAGGAAAGGTCAAACACTTATAAAACCATCAAATCTCATGAGAACTCACTCAATATCACAAGAACAGCATGGGGAAAACTGCCCCCATGATCCAGTCAGCTGCCTCCCTTAACATGTAGGAATTACAGGTCCCTCCCTTGACACATGGGGATTATAGTTGGAGATGAGGTTTGGGTGGTGACACAGAGCCAAACCATATCAGAGAGGGATGTAACTCTAAAAAATATCAATAGAAAATGCCAGAAATAGGCCGGGCGCAGTGGCTCACGCTTGTAATCCCAGCACTTTGGGAGGCCGAGGCTGGCAGATCACGAGGTCAGGAGATTGAGACCACGGTGAAACCTGGTCTCTACTAAAAATACAAAAAATTAGCTGGGCGTGGTGGCGGGCACCTGTGGTCCCAGCTACTTGGAGAGGCTGAGGCAGGAGAATGGCGTGAACCCGGGAGGTGGAGCTTGCAGTGAGCCGAGATTGCGCCACTGCACTCCAGCCTGGGCGACAGAGCAAGACTCCGTCTCAAAAAAAAAAAAAAGAAAATGCCAGAAATAAAATAAAAAACAGCCTTTATTGAAGATGAAGAATGTCTTCAATGCACTCATCACTAGATGGGGCCTAGAGTTTGCATCATGAATGGGTGTGCTATTAAAAAGCCAGGGGTTCAGTCTAGATCCTGCTGGTCACCATACAGAAAGCCAATCACTGAGACAAGTATTGGCTTTAATCGGGTACTGCAGCTGAGGGAATGGGAGATCAGTCTCAAACCCATCTCCTTGACCAACTAAAATCAGGGGTTTATACAGCAGGGAAGAAATGTAACTATATGCAGGAAAACAGGAATTAGGGAGGATTAAAGAAGAGTTGTCAACAGGAAGCAGGTAATCACTTAGGCAATCATGATGGGTGAGGGGTGTGGAGTCTTATTGTCCAGATACAAAGATTTGGTAAATTTCAGTTACTTGATATTATTTAGGAGTTCTGATAGCTGGTTTCCTGAGAAAGGAGTTCAAATAAGATAAATGTAACTTTCTCAAGTTTTAAGACTGGAAGAGTCAATTTCTATGTTTATTCAAAATAAACCATAAATGTCAGTTCTATGAGACAATTGGGGTGATTTCAGGTGTGGAGCATTGTTGAATGCTTTTTCTGCATCTATTTATGTGAGAATATAATTTTTCTTCTTTAGCGTGTTAATATGATGGATTTCATTAGTTGATCTTCAAACACTGAACCAGCCTTGCATAACCGGAATAAATCCTATTTGGTCAGGGTACATATTTTTTTTATGCATAGTTGGATTGACTTTACTAATACTTTCTTGAAGATTTTTGCATTTATGTTCAATCAGAAATATTGGTCTGCATTTTTCCTTTCTTGTGATTTATTTCTTTGATTTTTGTATGAAATAATGCTGGCATCCTAGAAAACAAGAGCAGTCTCTGATTCTATTTTCTGAAACAGATAGTAGAGAATTGGTATCATTTCTTCCTTCAATGTTTGGTAGAATTGACCAACAAACTCATCTGATCTTGTGCAAATAAATATACAAAAAGATGTTTAACATTGTATGTCATTAGACAATTGAAATAAAAACAACAATGACACAGTGTTACTACTATTACAATGGCAAAAATAAAAAACACTTATGACACTAAATGCTGATGAGGATGTGGAGCACATCACTGTCATTCACTTTTCGTTGAAAACCCAATGGTATACTCACTTTGGAAGACAGTTTGAAAGTTTCTTACAAATCTAAACTCTATGATCCAGCAGTAATGTTCTTTGGTATTTACTTAAATGAGTTGAAGACTTCTATCTATAGAAAAAAACTTTGACATAAATGTTGATAGTGGCTTTTTCATCATTCCCAAAATTTAGAAGAAACAACGATGTCCTTCAATAGGTGAACAGATAAATGATTATGGTGTAATGATATAATGGAAGACTTGTCAGTTATGAACAAAAAGCTGTCAAGCCATGAAAAGATATAGAAGAACTTTAAATGTGTATTGTTAAGTGAATGCAGCCAATCGGAAAAGGCTACATATTACACGATTCCAACTGTATGACATTCTTGAAAAGGCAAGACTATAGTGACAGTAAAAGGATGAGTGGTTGCAAAAGATTTGCAGGGAGGATGAATAGGTGGAGTACAGGAGATTTTTAGGGCCCTGAAACTATTCTTTATGATATGATATTGATGAATACATGACTTTATGCATTTGTTAAAACCTGTAGAGCTGTACAATACAAAGAGTGAAATCTAATGTAAACTATAGACTGTAGTTAATAACAATTTATCAGTATTGGCTCATCAATGGTAACAAATGTGCCACATTAATGAAAGCTGTTAATAACAGGAGAATCTGTGGGGGACACAGAGAACAGGAAGTGTATAGGAATTCTGTACTTTCTGTTCAGTGTTTCTCTAAAGTTAAATTGCTCTAAAAATAGTCTATTAATTTAAAAAAGCTCATCTTTATTTTCTTAGTGTTGTATCAAATAAGGTCCAGTTTCATAAAAGATGTAATTGTAGAAATAGCGTTATTTGGTTGCTTAAACATGTCAGGCAGTGTGTGGTAAGGGATAGAAAAGCTATAGACATGTACTTAAAAAATAATTGCTTCACTAACTTAGCACATGTGACAAAAAAAACTGCTGATGTGGAAGAGAAGGAATTATTTTGTTGGTTGGTAGCCTACCTGAAGGTCTGACTTTATAGTTTGTTGCAGTTTATTTGAATATTTTATAGTTGATATCAGTCACATAAGCAATAGAAGCTTCATTTGGTATCTGCTTCCATTTTACAGAACTGAAGTGATTACAAAAGAGATGTAAAGACAGAATGGCTCTGATGATTAGCATCATAGATAAAAACGATTGCTTTCTGTTCATTTAGTAACTCGATAAAAAATGATTAAGGGGCACATAAATTAGTCAAATTAACCAGAATAACTATATTATATAACCAGAGTTTGATTTATTTTAGGTTACCAGACACTTGATAAATGACATGAATTTTAAGTATACTTGACTAAGCTCTGTCTTCTACTTGGGAAAATAGAAAAATGAAATCTCATATTAAATGATATTAGATTTTATGGTAATCATTTGAATTGTAATGTAATTCTAATTGGTTTACCAGTGAATTTTCTAGAGTTCTTATACCTAGCATTTTTGATGATCAATTTCAATTTTCTTTCATGTATTTCATTTCTCCTTTTATCATCTGTCTTTTAATATTGTGAAACTTGGTAATAATATATTCATTTGAATTTTATGAACCCAGTAAGTGTCTTTTTATGATGCCTTTTTCATTTCTAGAGAAAAAGGCATTCCCGACCTTAGGAGGTTATTCCTTTAAGCTTTTTATAAAAGCCAGTAAAATTGGTTTAACTGTCCTGACCCCTTCAATTTTAGTCAGTTTTTCATTTTACTGTTGCAAATAAAGGCACGTATCAAGTTTTTAGTGGCTATCACAAGTTGAAGTACCAAAAATAAAAACTGAAAAAAAATCCTATGATGTAAAAACAGATCCTATATATGACAACATAGTATCATTGCAATGATATTATCCTCATTTGGATATAAAAGAGTGAAAAAAGGGTGTAATTTTGTGACTGTCCAGGGGTTTATATTATGACCCTCTTATCCTGTAAGTATTTTGACATATTTTATGTATTTATAATAATAGCCACCATCACTGAAGCACTTATTTGAGATACCACTAATCTAAATGCAAGCGCTGGAAGATTCTGCAGAGGATAGTAATAATTTTAGCACAGAACAAGTGCTCAATAAATGTCAGCTATTCTTATTACTCTCCTTATTCCATTTTTATAACTTTCTTTCTAAACTGAAATTAAATTTATATATGGTGACATGCACAAGTGTGCATTCTAAATGTACAGTTCAATGAGCCTTGATAAATGTGTATGTCCATGTAACCCATACCAAATCAAGACATAGAGTATTTTCATCCTTCTAGAAAAGTTTTTCTTGCCTCTTTCCAGTGACTTTCTCCCACTGAGTAGAGGCAACTTCTATTCTGACTTTTATTAGATTAGATAAATTGTGTTTATTCTCAATAGAAGTGGAATTATATAATTTGTATTCATCTATTTCTGGCTTCTTTCACTTACACTGTTTTTGAGATCATCCATATTATTATACATATTGATAGTTTGTTTCTGATTTTAAGTAATATCTCATTGTATGACTATGACATGTTTTGTTTATTCATATACCTGTTGATGAATATTAGTTGTTTTCATCTTTTGGGCATTATGAATAAAATCAATCAAGTAACATTCAATGAAATGTAGGGAGGTCCATATAGCTGGGTTTTTTAGAACAAGGGAGGAAGTAGCAAGAGTGAAAGACTTTGAATATTTTGCTAATGGAGTTTGGTTTTAATCATTGGAAGGATGTGGGACCATTGAGATAATAGTGTTTCAGATTATTTCAGAAATAGTACCCTGGTGACAAAAAGTTGAAAAACAAGACTTTCTATAAACTCTACCTCTGGGGAGGAAAAAGATGCTGCTCAGACTTAAAACACGGGTTAAGTATTTCAGGTGAGAGAAAGCATAAGCTTTATGGTGTGTATTCGGGGACGGAGATTTATTTGGCCACTGTGGTACATGAAATAAGCAACGCCCAAGGTACCCAGACTAAGACATCTGGGAATCTCTTTACTGAAGTGGAGACCACTGAAAAATTTTAACCAGGAGAATCATATGATCTTCTCTGAGATCTAGAAAGATTATTATTGTGTTACTGCTTGATGTATAGCAATTGTTCATTCACAGTAATGATGGTAAAGTTTCTAAATTAGGACAGTCACAGTGAGTTATAAATGAGAGTATAGATAAAAGATAACTAAGGAGTTAAAACCAACAGAATTTAGTGTCATATTAGATGCAGTCAGTGAGGAAGAGAAAAGAACATTGAATGACTTTTGCTTGTGTTTTTTGATGAACTATGGATACCATTAAAAATAATACATATATAGGAGGAAGAAAGGAAAATAATTTCTAAATTTGTAAATATTGAATTTAAGGTACTGTGGTGTTTCTAGATGGACATGCCAGTAGTTATTAGAATATTTGTGCTTGGAGGGCAGGAGACAAGCATTGGTCTTGAGAGTCATGGGCTTTTAGATGGTAATTGAGATCACGGGTAGAGCATGTCAATTGAAGAATGGTGGAGGCCAAAGAGGGAATCCTTTCAAATAACAACATTTTGGAGTTAAGGAGTTGAAGAGTGTCAAGTAAGGTGACGGAGAAGGACTAATCTGTGAAATATTTCACTGAAGGCAGAGGAAGAAAATGTGATTTTACATGTATCTCCTCTAGGCCGTCTGATCCTTATTCCAAATGTTACTCCCTTCTGAATCTGTTAAAATCCTCCAGTTTCTTGGTCTTTTATGAGGTAGGATTTTTTATAACTTACAGAGTTCTTCCTAACCTCTTGAAACTTAGAAACAAGATTCTATTTCATTCTCTATAGTCACAATTCCTCTTGTTAAGAACACAAACACACGTAGATGTATGTATATATATGTAGACACACCACTCTCTCTCACTCTCTTATCCCCCAGGCCCCATATGTTTCCTATGTCTCTAGCACTTTCTCCACCCTTATCTGTTCATCTGATCTATTTACCAGGTCAAAAGCACTTCTGCAGTTTCGTAACCTTTCTGACAAAGTCAAATTCCTCATTATAAGTTCTCCTTAAGAGTATTTATCATAAGTACAACTTTATTCCTTTTCCCGTGTTAAGACTGTACCTTTAAAGCTCTTTTTAGGCAATTTGATTATAATAAATGTTGATGTGGTCTTCTTTACACATCAGGTTCCTTGAGCCTTTTGGATCTGTGGTTTGTAGTATTCATATTCAAAAATTTCAGTTATTATTTCTTCAAAATTTTGTGCCCCCATTTCTCCCATCTTTATTTACAACAAAGATTACAACACCTAATATTGTCCAAGGCTTTTTTCTCTCTGTGCTTCATTTGGCTATTGCTGTGCCTTCAAGCTTACTGATCTTTTGTTTTACACTGTTTACTTTGTTCTTTTTATTATTATTATACTTTAAGTTCTGGGATACATGTGCAGAACGTGCAGGTTTGTTACACAGGTATACATGTGCCATGGTGGTTTGCTGCACCCATCAACCAGTCATCTACATTAGGTATTTCTCCTAATGCTATCCCTCCCCTTGCCTCCCAGTCCCCCAACAGGCCCTGGTGTGTGATGTTACCCTCCCTGTGTTCATGTGTTTTCATTGTTCAACTCCCACTTATGAGTGAGAACATGCAGTGTTTGTTTTCCTGTTCTTGTGTTAGTTTGCTGAGAATTATGGTTTCCAGCTTCATCAGTGTCACTGCAAAGGACATGAACTCATCATTTTTTATGGCTGCATAGCATTCCATGGTGTATATGTGCCACATTGTCTTTATCCAGTCTATCATTGATGGACATTTGGGTTGGTTCTAAGTTTTTGCTATTGTGAACAGCGCTACAATAAACATAGATGTGCACGTGTCTTTATAGTAGAATGCTTTATAATCCTTTGGTTATTTATCCAGTAATGAGATTGCTGGGTCAAATGGTATTTCTGGTTCTAGATCCTTGAGGAATTGCCACACTGTCTTCCACAATGGTTGAATTAATTTACACTTCCACCAACAGTGTAAAAGCTTTCCTATTTCTCCACATCCTCTCCAGGATCTGTTGTTTCCTGACTTTTTAATGATCACCATTCTAACTGGTATAAGATGATATCTCATTGTGGTTTTGATTTGCATTTCTCTAATGACCAGTGATGATAAGCTTTTTTTCATTTATTTGTTGGCCAAATAAATGTCTTCTTTTGAGAAGTATCTGTTCATATCCTTTGCCCACTTTTTGATGGGGTTTTTTTTTTCTTGTAAATTTGTTTATGTTCTTTGTAGATTCTGGATATTAGCCCTTTGTCAGATGGATAGATTGCAAAATTTTTCTCCCATTCTGTAGGTTGCCTGCTCACTCTGATGATAGTTTCTTTTGCTATGCAGAAGCTCTTTAGTTTAATTAGATCCCATTTGTCAATTTTGGATTTTGTTGCCATTGCTGTTGGCGTTTTAGTCATGAATTATTTGCCTGTGCCTATGTCCTGAATGGTATTGCCTAGGTTTTCTTCTAGGGTTTTTATGGTTTTAGGTCTTACGTTTAAGTCTTTAATCCATCTTGAGTTAATTTTGGTATAAGGTGTAAGGAAGGGGTCCAGTTTCTGTTTTCTGCATATGGCTAGCCAGTTTTCCCAACACCATTTATCAAATAGGGAATCCTTTCCCCATTGCTTGTTTTTGTCAGGTTTGTCAAAGGTCAGATCATTGTAGATGTGTGACATTATTTCTGAGGCCTCTGTTCTGTTCCATTGGTCTATATATCTGTTTTGGTACCAGTACCATGCTGTTTTGGTTACTGTAGCCTTGTAGTACAGTTTGAAGTCAAGTAGTGGATGCCTCCAGCTTTCTTCTTTTTGCTTAGGATTGTTTTGACTATACAGGCTCTTTTTTGGTTCCTTAAGAAATTTAAAGGAGTTTTTTCTAATTCTGTGAAGAAAGTCAATGGTAGCTTGATGAGGATAGCATTTAATCCATAAATTATTTTGGGCTATATGGCCATTTCCATGATATTGATTCTTCCTATCCATGAGCATGGAATGTTTTAACATTTGTTTGTTTCCTCTCTTATTTCTTTTTTTTTTTTTTTTTTTTTTGAGATGGAGTCTCGCTCTGTCACCCAGGCTGGAGTGCAGTGGCGCAATCTTGGCTCACTGCAAGCTCTACCTCCTGGGTTCACGCCATTCTCCTGCCTCAGCCTCTTCGAGTAGCTGAGACTACAGGTGCCCGCCACCATGCCCGGCTAATTTTTTGTATTTTTAGTAGAGATGGGGTTTCACCGTGGTCTCGATCTCCTGACGTCATGATCCGCCCACCTTGGCCTCCCAAAGTGCTGGGATTACAAGCGTGAGCCACCGCGCCCGGCCCTCTCTTATTTCTTTGAAGAGTGGTTTGTAGTTCTCCTTGAAGAGGTCCTTCACATCCCTTGTAAGTTGTATTCCTAGGTATTTTATTTTCTTTTTAGTAATTGTGAATGGGAGGTCCCTCCTGATTTGGCTCCCTGTCTTTTATTGGTATATGGGAATGCTTGAGATTTTTGCACATTGATTTTGTATCCTGAGACTTTGCTTAAGTTGCTTATCAGCTTAAGGAGATTTGGGGCTGAGATGATGGGGTTTTCTAAATATATGATCATGTAATCTGCAAACAGAGACAATTTGACTTTCTCTTTTCCTATTTGAATACCCTTTATTTCTTTCTCTTGCCTGATTGCCCTGGCCAGAACTTCCAATACTATGTTGGAGTGGTGAGAGAGGGCATCCTTGTCTTGTGCCAGTTTTCAAAGGGAATGCTTCCAGCTTCTGCCCCTTCAGTATGATATTGGTGTGAGTTGGTCATAAATAGCTCGTATTATTTTGAGATACGTTCCATCAATACCTAGTTTATTGGGAGTTTTTAGTATGAAGGGGTGTTGAATTTTGTCAAAGGCCTTTTCTGAATCTATTGAGATAATCATGTGGTTTTTGTCATTGTTTTTATGTGATGGATTACGTTTATTGATTTGCATATATTGAACCAGCCTTGCATTCCAGGGATTAAGCCGACTTGATTGTGGCAGATAAGCTTTTTGATGTTCTGCTGGATTCAGTTTGCCAGTATTTTATTGAGGATTTTTGCACTGATGTTCATCAGGGATATTGGCCTGAAATTTTCTTTTTTTGTTTTGTCTCTTCCGGGTTTTGGTATCAGGATGATGCTGGCCTCATAAAGTGAGTTAGGGAGGAGTCCCTCTTTTTCTGTTGGTTAGAATAGTTTCAGAAGGAATGGTACCAGCTCTTCTTTGTACCTGTGGTAGAATTCGGCTGTGAATCAGTCTGGTCCTGGGTTTTTTTTTGGTTGGTAGGCTATTAATTACTGCCTCAATTTCAGAACTTCAGAATTCCAGAATTGTGAAGAATTACTGTCTCAATTTCAGAATTTCAGCCGATTCAGGGATTTGACTTCTTCCTGGTTTAGTCTTGGGAGGGTGTATATGTCCAGGAATTTATATGTTTCTTCTAGATTTTCTAGTTTATTTGCATAGTGAGCAGTGTTTATAGTATTCTCTGATGGGTAGTACTTCTATGGGATCTGTGGTGATATCCCCTTCATCATTTTTTATTGTGTCCATTTGACTCTTCTCTCTTTTCTTCTTTATTAATCTGCCTAGCTGTCTATTCATTTTGTTAATCTTTTCAAAAAGCCAGCTCCTTGATTTATTGATTTGATTTTTTGAAGGGTTTTTTGTGTCTCTATCTCCTTCAGTTCTGCTCTGATCTTACTTATTTCTTGTCTTCTGCTAGCTTTTGAATTTGTTTGCACTTGCTTCTCAAGTTCTTTTAATTGTGATGTTAGGGTGTCAATTTTAGATCTTTTCTGCTTTCTCCTGTGAGCATTTAGTGCTATAAATTTCCCTCTAAGCACTGCTTCAGCTGTGTCCCAGAGATTCTGGTACATTGTGTCTTTGTTCTCATTGGTTTCAAATAACTTATTTATTTCTGGCTTAATTTTGTTATTTACCCAGTAGTCATTCAGAAGAAGGTTGTTCAGTTTCCATGTAGTTGTGTGGTTTTGAGGGAGTTTCTTAATCCTGAGTTCTAATTTGATTGCACTGTGGTCTGAGAGACAGTTTGTTATGATTTCTGTTCTTTTGCATTTGCGGAGGAGCGTTTTACTTCCAATTATGTGGTCAATTTTAGAATAAATGTGATGTGGTGCTGATAAAATGTATATTCTGTTGATTTGGGGTGGAGAGTTCTGTAGATGTCTATTAGGTTTGCTTGATCCAGAGCTGAGTTCAAGTCCTGAATATCCTTGTTAATTTTCTGTCTTGTTGATCTGTCTAATATTGACCTTGGGGTGTTGAAGTCACCCATTATTATTGTGTGGGTGTCTAACTCTCTCTGTATGTCTCTAAGAACTTTCTTTATGAATCTGGGTGCTCCTGTATTGGTTGCATATATATTTAGGATAATTAGCTCTTCTTGTTGCATTGGTCCCTTTACCATTATGTAATGCCTTTCTTTGTCTTTTTTAAACTTTGTCGGTTTAAAGTCTGTTTTACCAGAGACTAGGAATCCAACGTCTGATTTATTTTGCTTTCCATTTGCTTGGTACATATTCCTCCATCCCTTTATTTTGAGCTTATGTGTGTCTTTGCATGTGAGATGGGTCTCCTGAATACAGCACACCGATGGGTCTTGACTCTTTATCCAATTTGCCAGTCTATGTCTTTTAATTGGGGCATTTAGCCCATTTACATTTAAGGTTAATATTGTGATGTGTGAATTTGATCCTGTCTTTATGACGCTAGCTGGTTATTTTGCCCGTTAGTTGCTGCAGTTTCTTCATAGTGTCAATGGTCTTTACAATTTGGTATGTTTTTGCAGTGGCTGGTACTGGTTTTTCCTTTACATATTTCGTGCTTCCTTCAGGACCTATATTATAAGGCAGTCCTGTGTGGTAACAAAATCTCTCAGCATTTGCTTTTCTGTAAAGGATTTTAATTCTCCTTCGCTTGTGAAGCTTAGTTTGACTGGATATGAAATCCTGAGTTGAAAATTCTTTTCCTTAAGAATGTTGAATGTTGGCCCCCACTCTGTTATGGCTAGCTGGGTTTCTGCAGGGAGATCTGCTGTTAGTCTGAAGGGCTTACCTTTGTAGGTAACCCGATCTTTCTCCCTTGCTGCCCTTAACATTTTTTCCTTCCTTTCAACCTTGGTGAATCTGACGATTATGTGTCTTGAGGTTGCACTTCTTGAGGAGTATCTTGGTGGTGTTCTGTATATTTCCTGAATTTGAAAGCTGGCCTGTCTTGCTAGGTTGGGGAAGTTCTCCTGGACAATATACTGAAGTGTGTTTTCCAACTTGTTTCCATTCTCCCCATCACTTCCAGGTACACCAATCAAATGTAGGTTTGGTCTTTTCACATAGTCCCATATTTCTTGGAGGCTTTGTTCGTTCCTTTTCATTCTTTTTTCTCTAATCTTGTGTTCACACTTTATTTCATTAAGTTGATCTTCAGTCTCTGATATTCTTTCTTCCGCTTGATCAGTTCGGCTATTGATACTTGTGTATGCTTCACGAAGTTCTCGTGCTGTGTTTTTCAGCTCCATCAGGTCATTTATGTTCTTATCTAAACTGCCTATTCTAGTTAGCAATTCCTCTAACCTTTTTTCAAGGTTGTTAGCTTCTTGCATTGGGTTAGAACATGCTCCTTTAGCTCAGAGGAGTTTGTTATTACACACCTTCTAAAGCCTACTTCTGTCAGTTTGTCAAACTCATTCTCCATTCAGTTTCTTTCCTTTGTCAGCATGGAGTTGTCATCCTTTGGACAAGAGGTGTTCTGATTTTTGGAATTTTCAGACTTTTTGCACTGTTTTTTCTTCATTTTTGTGGATTTATCACCTTTGGTCTTTGCTGTTGGTGACCCTCAGATGGGGTGTCTGTGTGGACATCCTTTTTGTTGATGTTATTCCTTTCTGTTTGTTAGTTTTCCTTCTAACAGTCAGGCCCCTCTGCTGCAGGTCTGCTGGAGTTTGCTGGAGGTCCACTCCAGACCCTGTTTGCCTGTGTATCACCAGCAGAGGCTGCAGAACAGCAAAGATTGCTGCCTGTTCCTTCCTCTGGAAGCTTCATCCTAGAGGGGCACTTGTCAGAGGCCAGCGGAGCTCTCCTGTATGAGGTGTCTGTTGACCCCTACTGGGAGGTGTCTCCCAGTCAGGAGGCATGGGGTTCAGAGACCCACTTGAGGAGGCAGTGTGTCCATTAGCAGAGCTCAAGCACTGTGCTGGGAGATCCACTGCTCTCTTCAGAGCCTGCAGGCAGGAATGTTTAAATCTGCTGAAGTTGTGCCCTCAGCCACCCCTTGCCCCAGGTGCTCTGTCTCAGGGAGATGGGAGTTTTATCTATAAGCCCCTGACTGGGGCTGCTGCCTTTCTTTTGGAAATGCCCTGCCCAGAGAGGAGGAATCTTGAGAGGCAGTCTGGCTACAGTGGTTTTGCCCATTTGCGGTGGGCTTTGCCTAATTTGAACTTCCTGGCAGTTTTGTTTACACTGTGAGGAGAAAACTACCTACTTAAGCCTCAGTAATGGTGGATGCCCCTCTCCCCACCAAGCCCGAGCATCCCAGGTTGACTTCAGATTGCTGTGCTGGCAGTAAGAATTTCAAGCCAGTGCATCTTAGCTTGCTGGGCTCTGTGGGGGTGGGGTCCGCTGAGCTTGACCACTTGGTTACCTGGCTTCAGCCCCCTTTCCAGGGGAGTGAATGGTTCTGTCTCACTGGTGTTCCAGGCACCATTGGGGTATGAAGAAAAAAAAAAAAACTGCAGCTAGCTTTGTGTCTGCCCAAATGGCTGCCCAGTTTTGTGCTTGAAACCCAGGGTCCTGGTGGCATAGGCAACCGAGGGCATCTGCTGGTCTGCAGGTTATGAAGACTGTGGGAAAAGCATAGTATCTGGGCTGGAGTGCACTGTTCCTCACGGCACAGTCCCTCATGGCTTCCCTTGGCTAGGGGATGAGTTCCCTGATGACTTGCGCTTCCCGGTAAGGCAACATACCTCCTGCTTTGTCTCGCCCTCCGTGAGCTGCACCCACTGTCTAAGCAGTCTCAATGAGATGAGCCAGGTACCTCAGTTGGAAATGCAGAAATCACCCATCGTCTGCATTGATCTCACTGGGAGCTGCAGACCAGAGCTGTTCCTATTTGGCCTACTTTGTTCTTAATTCCTTCTAGCAAAATTTTTTTCTTTTTTATTGCTTATCTCTATAAGTCCCTGTATTAGTCCATTTTCATGCTACTAATAAAGACATACCTGAGACTGGGTAATTTACAAAAGAAAGAGGTTTAATTTGGCTTACAGTTCTATGTGGCTGGGAAAGCCTCACATTCATGGCAGAAGGCAAGAAAGAGCAAGTCACATCTTACATAGATGGCAGCAGGTAAAGAGAGAGAGCTTGTGCAGGGGAACTCCTCTTTTTAAAACCATCAGATCTTTGGAGACTTACTCAATATCATGAGAACAGTGTGGGAAACACTTGCCTCTAGGATCCAATTACCTTCCACCAGGTCCCTTCTACAACACATGGGAATTCAAGATGAGATTTGGGTGGGGACACAGCCAAACCGTATTAGTCCCCTTTAGGTATTTGCTTTTTTGCTATCTTTCATTTCTCTTTTCATTTCATTCATATGTTCTTTTATATCCGTGAACATTTTTATAAGATTGATACTACATGTTTTGGTCTTTTTCTACTAATTACATCATGTTTGTCATTTCTGGGTCCCATATTGCTCCTAGGTGTGAATCTTATTTTCCTGCTTTTTATTTATTTCTTGGTAACTTTTGGCAGTATGCAAAATGTTGTAATTTTATATAGTTGATAGTTGGATTTTGTTGTGTTTCTTTAAAAACAATTGTGTTATGGCACAAGATAAAGTTACTTGTGAATCTGTTGGCATTTTTAAGGCTTGCTTTTGATATTAAATATAGCATATCCAGAAAATTATTTGTCAAGGGCTAATTTAATTCCACTAATAAAGTATGAATCTTCCATAGAGGAATGGCTTTCCCATAACACTCTGCCAACTTTGCATATCTCCCCATAGATCATGCAGGCAAAGGCTGGAACTTCAGTTCATTTGAAATTTGGCAGAATGCCTTGTGATTCTTCCAGCAAATGAGACGATGGGAGGCCTATGAGGAGCTCCTCAGTACTATCACCTACTCCCCTCCGCATCTTCTCTGGGTGGCTGTCTTGAGAGAGGGTTTCTCATTGTCTCCTAAGCTCTGATGGGTCATGAGGCTTTCTGCCTTGGACATTTTAGGTTGCAGCTGCAGACTATAAAACTTCTTGGCTATAGTCTGCAGTTTGCTATTCAGCCATGGGGTACCATGCAGCTCATAATATTGTTACAAAGCTCCTTTTATTTCATTGCAGCTTTTTTTTTTTTTTTTTTTTTGTCAGTGGGGCAGGAATTATGGAGAGCTGGCATTTTGGCTACTCTTCATTTCACTCTCCACATAAGTAATAAACTATATGAATCCAAATGTGGCTCATTTTATTGGTAGAGTTAGTAGGACCTTGTCCTTGGCCTTGCCTTGTTTTGCACGTGTTTGGCACCTTCTGAGGACTATCCAAATGCTGTCTTTTGCAAGGTCAACATACTCTTGGCTGGTGGGATCAAGAAATTTTCCCAGCCCTGTGTGAGCTCTAGGAATTGTTCAGACTTTGGATTTCTGATGATTTTTTTCTTAAGTCACATGGAATTTTACCCCATGCATATACAGATCAGTACTCAGCCAAGAATTCCAGATCACCCTGCTCTGGAGTTTTCCCTCTGGGCAGCACCCTCCTCATACTCTGCTACACAAATTCCAGCACCTCAGCATCTCCATATTCCAATCTCTTTCTTCTTAATCTATGAAGACTGCCATCCTCTTCCTGTGCCCCCTATCCCCATCTGGCACGTGGAAATGGACTCCAGGCAGAAAGCTTAAGGAGAAGCGGTGTATGGACATAACTAAGGAGCAACACACTCCTCCTAATACTCTTTCCTATCAAAAACTGGTTAACTTACTTTATGTTCTATTTTGGCTCAAACAGCAAATCATTTTGATTTACAGTAATTTATTAATATTATTTAAATTGTAAGCTTTGTATTTTTAAAATTATATTCCATTTTTTATAGAGGGTTTTCTTGACTCTCTTCCCATCCCTGTGTGTTTTGACTATTTTAACCAAATGCATCTCATTTACCCTTAGCTCTCATCTTGCATGGCTCAGTATCAGTTCCTGAAGCCCAGTCATTCTTTGTTTTATTTTGGGATAGTCCCATAGACTAGCCCAACTAGCCTACCAAGTAGAATACCGAGTAGTCTTTCTCAAATCTACTCTTGTCCTAATCTATTTCTTATTATTGTGAAAATTTATCTTAATAAGGCAGAGCTTTTACCAAGGATTGTCTTTTAAAAATATGTGTCATGGTAAGCCATGCTTTAGTAGGTGAAGTCCACAAGTCCACATCCTTTAACTTGGCATTTAATTCCTCTGTTTTTCTCACCATGCCTCCCTATTTTTCAAGTACATATTTCACTATATCTTTACACAGGCCTTTTTCCAGTTGTTCTCAAATGTAGCCAATGTTCAGGATGCCCATGCTGCTGAAGATTGAATCCTAGGTTGCACTCCATAGCTATTGAACCAAAAGCATTGAGGGTGGAACTCACAAATCAGAATCTTTAAACAAAAATATACTTTGGTGATTCTGATATTCTACATATTTAAAAACCACTGTCGTAAGTGTTCCAACATGAAACAGATATCATATATCCTTTCTTATCTGATTCATTTCACCTGGAGTATCCTCCTCCTTTTCTAGTCAATGAACTCCAATTGAAATTTTAAAATCTAGCCCCTAATTCCCTCATGTTGAAGTTCCAGATATTATGCTAAGTACTGTGCTTACATTCTTTTATTTTATTTTTAAACATTTCTAGAAGATAGAAACAATTGATACAAAGAAGGCTGTCCAAGATTGTACACTCCAGACAGCCACAATGTCAGGATGTGAACTAAAGCTGTCTAAATCAAAAGTCTTAGTAAGGGCAGATGATATTTTATTGGGACCTACATCAATTATGCAAATCCAAGGCAATGATTTTATGCTAGCTTTCTTGAACCATGATTTTCTGATCTCCTAGAAAATTTCTCTTTACTGAAATTTGTATCTTACATTTGACTTGGTTTCAACTGTTTTGTTTTAGATTGGCTGCTCTGTCACTAAAATCAGCAATGAGGAAAAGAATTACTGACTCAATTTTTCAATCTATAATTGAATTATGATTAATTTGATTACCAAACATATAGATCCATGTCCTCGTATGTATCTAAGATCATACAAAATAAAAAAATCTTGTTATAAGCAATACATTATCATAAATGGCAGGGGCTCAGGAAGAAGAGCCCTGGGAAGGGCAAAGGGCCCTGGAAGGTGAATGATTCAGTTTCTCAATGTATAAGGTAAATGAAAATGGTTTTTATTCATGCATCAAGGGCAGAGAAACCATTTTTCCCTTACCTTTTTTCTTAGATACATATTGAATCTGAGTCCTTGCTCTAAACTTTGGAATAGAAATCGATCTCTCTAGGGTTTAAGCCCAGTCTCCATTTTCCCTAAGTAGTGCTTTCTAGGGGTATTTACTCAATTCTGGGGTTGGGGTTCATCCTGTTTTTTTTTTTTTTTTTTGAAACGGAGTCTCGCTCTGTCGCCCAGTCTGGAGTGCAGTGGCGCAATCTCGGCTCACTGCAAGCTCCACCTCACAGGTTCACACCATTCTCCTGCCTCAGCCTCTCCAAGTAGCTGGGACTACAGGCGCCCGCCACCACGCCCGGCTAATTTTTTGTATTTTTAGTAGAGACGGGGTTTCACCGTGGTCTCGATCTCCTGACCTCGTGATCCGCCTGCCTCGGCCTCCCAAAGTGCTGGGATTACAAGCATGAGCCACTGCGCCCGGCCCATCCTGTTTAAGTAAGTCTTTGTTTTCTTATAGCCATAACAATTCTTAGACTTCTATATATTCCTGTTTGAAGTCACTGGGCTAATTTTCCAGCACTGTCTTAGAAACACATTTCCAGTCATGCTATATTTTCTTAAGATTTGTTTTTATGTTTATACGAGCATTGCCTGTTTCTTAACTGATGAATGAAGCAAACACTTATTTCTGGGAAGCAACAATAACACCTCTTACTTGTCCTCCTTGATATTGTCTCATGCAGACTTCTTATATAGCATTCCCCACAAGCACATTATCATCAAAGCAAGCCAGTGAGATACAGACAGATGATACTTTCACTCCCACATACAAATGCTAAAACCGATATACAGAGATGTCCAAAGATTTGTCCTGGTAGGATACTATTGTGGGGAAGAGTGAGCCAATAACTTAGCTCTCGTGATGTTCTACCCATTAGTATTTCTTTTTTCACTATAAGATTTGACAAATAAATATTTTGAACATGACTGAATCATTCCCCCTGAGAACTAAAGCAGAAGCAAGTGAGCTGACCCACTTCCATCTGCATCCCCTCCTTCCTCTGCCGCCTCAATATCTTAACCCACTGTGTGAAGAAAGTGAATAGAAACTAATCAGGAAACAAATATGTAGCCCCATGAAAGCATCTTGAAAATAAAATTCACATAATGATTCTGGGAAACAAATGTTTTATTTTCATAGATAGAAGAAACTTTATCTAGATTGAAATGAGAGAATAATGTTAGATAAAAGAACCAGGATAAAGTAATATATTCATCTTATCTCCCAAATTAGGATCTGACTAATAACATTTCAGCATTGATGTGAATTTAGTAATTTACTTCGTGGTACCCTGTTATTTTAGGAATTCTTAGGAATCATGTGTATTAGTCTGTGCTCACACTGCTAATAAAGACATACCCAAGACTGGGTAATTTATAAAGGAAATTACATGGCTGGGGATGCCTCACAATCATGGAGGAAGGCAAAGGAGGAGCAAAGTCATGTCTTGCATGGAAACAAGCGAGAGAGAGAGCACATGTGCAAGGGAACTCCCCTTTATGAAACCATCAGATCTTCTGAGACTTACTGACATGATATATCATAAGAACAGCATGGGAAAGACATACCTTCATGATTCTATTACCTCCCACCAGGTCCCTCCCACAACACACAGGAATTATGGGAGCTACAATTCAAGATGTTATTTAGGTGGGGATGCAACCAAACCATATAATTCCATCTCTGGCCCCTCTGAAATCTCATGCCCTCACATTTCAAGACCAACCATACTTTCCTAACAGTCTCCCAAAGTCTTAACTCATTTCAGCATTAACTCAATAGTCCAGAGTCCAAAGTCTCATCTGAGACAAGACAAGTCCTGCTGCCTATGAGTCTGTAAAATCAAAAGCAAGTTAGTTACTTCCCAGATAAAATGGGGGTACAGGCATTGGGCAAATACAGCAACTCCAAATGGGAGAAATTGTCCAAAACAAAAGGGCTACAGGCCCCATGAAGGCCAGAATCCAATAGGGCAGTCATCAAACCTTACAGTTCCAAAATTATCTCTTTTGACTCCTGTCTCATCCAGGTCACGCTGATGCAAGAGGTGAGTTCCCATGGTCTAGGGCAGCTCTGTCTCTGTGGCTTTGCAGGTTAGATCCCCCCTCCTGGCTGCTTTCACAAGTTGGTGTTGAGCGTCTGTGGCTTTTCAGGCACATGGCGCAAGCTGTTAGTGGATCTACCATTCTGGGGTCTGGAGGATGGTGGCCTTCTTCTCATAGCTCTGCTAGGCAGTGCCCCAGTTGGGACTCTGTTTGGGGGCTTTTACCCCAAATTTTGCTTCTGCACTGCCCTAGCAGATGTTCTTCATGAAGTTCCCACTCCTGCACTACACCTCTGCCGGGATATCCAGGAGTTTCTATACATCCTTGGAAATCTAGGCAGAGGTTCTCAAACTTCAATCCTTGACTTCTGTGCACTCTCAGGCCCAACACCACATGCAATTATGGGAGCTACTATTCAAGATGAGATTTGGGTGGGGACACAGCCAAACCATATCATCATGAAATAAATTAATTCACTGGTGATTGTACAGCAGATAGGAGTCAATCATTTTTACTAATTAAATCTACTAATTGATAATATGGAAAAAATATCAGACTTGTGAAAATCACAATACAATAAATGGCTAATTTTGTTAGCACATGGTATGTTTTTCTTGTTTTGAAGTGTTGTACATAATTAGACGGTATTTGATGAAGAGGAAAGTGTAGTTGTGTATTTATCACTTTTCTTTGAATGTTCCCCCACTTCTTCTTTTGGTATCTTATAGCACTTTATACAATCTTGAAGCACTTGTAACAAATTATATTACTCTATAGTTATTTATAGTTCTTTCTACATTCTTACTGAGTGCAAACTCTTTTGGCCGGTAATACCTTGCTCACTGGTTAAAACATATTTGCATATTGAAAATTTATTAAAAATAAAGAATAATAAAAACTTTCTCAAATTCCTTTCTTCAGAGCCTTAACCTCATAGGATTTTCTAGGAAGAAGCAGAAATTCGACAGAACAATTGTGTAAATTTTGCATGATTACAGGATAGAATCAGTCAAGTGTTGCTACCTAGTATCCTTCTGTAGGATGGAGACAGCTTGAAAAATTGTTTTCCTTGCTTTTCTAAAATGTGGCTTTTACTTTTTAATGTTTAAGTATTGTTAGTAAAGTTTTTCTCTTGAATTTTCATTGTAGCTTTTGAAATATGTTTCATTAAATGTTACCCAAGTTAACTTGAGACGTGTGATGAAGTTGGGGTGGATGAGGGATTCGAAGAAAACGTTTTAATATTCTATAGAACTATAGAAGTAGAATTCTACATAGAAATGTATGGAATTCTGTATAGAAATGTGTGGCCTTGCACAAGGTTGGTAGTACACACTACTCTATAAAATATTTCTTTTGATTCTTTTACCAATAATGAATTTTTACAGGTGTATCAAGGATGTTTATCTTAATAATCTGTAATAAAATGTACATGTACTCACTACTTCTTTACCAGCTGAAACCCAAGGGATAAGTTTAAATGCTAAAGAAATTAGCTTTGAAAGTGTAGCACAAGCAAAGCAAATATTAGTCAAATTGGAGTATTAGAAAAGGCTCAGTGAAGAAGCTCAGATCTTCATAGGAGATGTGGCAAGAAGTAAGATACAAAGTTCACCTACTTCATAATCTTACTGCTGGCCTGGCTTGGATACCTACAAGCATTTCATTTGTCATTAGCTTTCCTGTCTTAGCATTTATTCTCATTTCTTGAGAAGAGATCATATCTTATAATGACACTAAAGCTGCTTTTCCTCTCATGGAATCAGTTTTAACAATAGCACATCCCTTTTGCAATCACTGTGAGTGGCAAGGCAAGACCGCCCTCCATTCTGATGCTGTCTCAAAATGTTCTTCTGCATTCTGCTAGCGCCAGGTTCATCTGAAGCCTCTGCTCACTCATTGTGTTGCTCTTAGCATTGTATCTGCTGCATGGCTATGAAGAGATAATATCAAGTAATGAATATGTATTGTAAAAATACAAGCAAAAAAAGTAAGATTGTCTTTTTATTAGAGTAGAATCTATTGAATCAAATTTACACTTGTCAAAAGATTCTAAATGCGTTTTGAAAAGCCATGTCAGAAGAGCTTTCCAAGTATAACTGAAGCCATTTAGTAGATGGAAAGGCCAGAAATATCAGCCAAGGTCAAAAAACTTGAGAGAATTACATTTTATCTTTTGCTTTTCATGTGAACAGTGATTCACCCATCAGATACTCTGAAAGAGGCTGTATTGTGTATGACTCTTAGGTTAGTTGATATTATCTGACTTCATATTAATTTCCTTGTTTGCTGAAATCAACTGGACAAAACATCTTTCTGTTTAAAGCTGCAAAATGCTATCTAAATCCTTTGTATATTTATGAATACGTCATCTCGGCTAGATCCATGAATAGAGAGTTGCGAATTTGTGTTATTTTTTAAAATTTTCTTTTTGAAGTGAAGGTCTTGGCATTAGTGAAATTTCGAAGAGTTCCTATATCAATCAATGTCACGGTAGGAAACATATGGCATACACAATTTGGGATACTTTGAGCAGTTATAAATATTGGACTATTTATAAGTTGCGGATAGAATGTAGGGAAATCATGTTGAATAGCACAATATCTTTGGGCTTGTACCAAATAAAGCACTAATCCCCCAAGCCTGGAAGTGGCAAGGAGAGGAGGCACCCAGAATTAGAAAGAGAGGCCTGTGCAGAGAGGCCTACCTGCAATCTGAAGGTTGCAGCTGTGACCTTCAGATGAGAGATCCCACAGTGATCTCTTCCCCTCTCCACAAGGTGGGGAGCGGAGTATAAATATTCTGATCTCATTATCCTTCCACCTTTTGTTCTCTTGCTCATACCCTAATTGGCAGAACCCAGGAATCCAATGGGCAAAGAAGCTTGTGATGCTTTCAGCCATTTAGAGTTGTCTCCAGGGCATTGAGAAAGATAGAGGAAGGTGGGAAATGAAGAAAAAAATAAGTATGTGTGTGTGTGTGTATATATAATATATATAATTATATATTTTATATATATATAAAATTTTATATATATATATATATAGCTCAGTTCCACCACTATAACAAGGTTAAGTTTTACCCTGTTGACTCTCCTTCTTTTTGTAAAGTTGAGATGTGTATGTGTCCTTGTAACTTTCACATATTTATTCCAATTCTAATTCCTAGGTCTCCAGAGTATGATTTGATATGCCTTAAATATTTTAGTGTACTCATTATTTTTCTTCTAATATTTATCTTTAGACTTAACTCTCCCAGTTTTCTCAAGAGTTTCTCAGCGGGGCGCGGTGGCTCACGCTTGTAATCCCAGCACTTTGGGAGGCCGAGGCAGGTGGATCACGAGGTCAGGAGATGGAGACCACGGTGAAACCCCGTCTCTACTAAAAATACAAAAAAAAAAAATTAGCCGGGCGTGGTGGCGGGCGCCTGTAGTCCCAGCTACTCGGAGAGGCTGAGGCAGGAGAATGGCGTGAACCCGGGAGGCGGAGCTTGCAGTGAGCCCAGATTGTGCCACTGCACTCCAGCCTGGGCGACAGAGCGAGACTCCGTCTCCAAAAAAAAAAAAAAAAAAAAAAAAAAAAGAATTTCTCATATAACATCTTACCTGGTGGTTTAGATTCTAAAGATAGCAAGTGGTTGGAAGTGAGCCTAGTTAAAATAAGATAAAATTACACTTGAAAATTCTTTAACTTATGTTTACAACATGTACACATCTCTTAGTGTGTGAGATATTAAATTGAAGGCCCATGACAAAAACAACAAAAGTAAAGTTTATACCCAGATGTCTGGGCATTCAAGCTATTTTTCCTAAGTTCAAATGCATAGTGGTGAATGAAGAATGAATGGGACAGTCTAAAGTGTTCCTAATTGCCCACAGGGTTTACTTCTATATGTTTTAATATCAAATTCCTGTAAGCTTAAACTATCTATGTTTGTTTGTTCTTGTAAAGATTAAATGAGTGAGTGAAATCATGTATTTGGGGAAGATGAATTAATATATAAGCTAAATGTGTATATGTTATATTTCTTACATTTCTATCATATATAGTATCTACTCTCCTCCTAATTCTAATAAACCTCATCTTAGGACTCTTCTTTTCTAATATTCCTTTTATAACAACTCCTATTTAGTCATGATACCCTGGTTAGTCATGATACCCTGGTCATGATACCCTGGTTGTGAATTCTCCACATAAGAGTATGTTGAGAGTAATATTTCAACCTATTGAAATCTAATGGAAAGAAATGAGATATATAAGAAAAAGTCTTCAAGCATTGGATAAATGATCATCTCTATGGGACAATGTAGAAAAGAGTCCTTCATTACACAGATGTTGGAATTAATGGCCACAAGGGTATTTTAATTCACTATAATCAACAAATATTCATTGATTATCTGCTAGGTGACTAGCACCATAAAACAAAGTCATAATTACTAAGTAATACATGATCACTTGCCTCAAGGATTGTGCAGGTTAGTAGATGAACAACAAGTGTGCCAAAGGTGAGATTTGAAAAAGATGAATGGTGGTACAGAAGAAATGGTGTAGTTAGTCTTCCCTAGACACAAAGGTAAGGTATGTGCATGTTAGAAATTCTTCACAGAAGATATAACACTTAAGAACCTTGAAGGAAAGGAGTGAGCAAAGGCCTCTATGGAGAAAAAGAGTTATCAATATTGTCATATGCTTAAGGTTGAAAAAATACAATGAAGTCATTAAACGACTCACTGAACTTAATGATTAGGTGTCCATGGTAAACTTTTCCAGGGAGGTATCAGTGGTGAAATTGTGGCAGAAGTTCCACAGTGCACTAAAAGGTGACTGTGGGCTGGGAAGACAGTAGTCGTAAGTGTAAACTGTTCCTTCTAGGTGCTTTGCTTTGGACAGAAGAGAGGCAGAATCAAGGAATCAAGAGAATCTATGTTGTTGTGCATAGACAGGTGATCACAAGGAGGCAATAGGAGGGAAAAAGTTACAAAAGCAAGAAACAGAGTACTAGTGGAGCATGTCTTGGCATGAGAGTGTGAAAAGTCAGATAATGAGCATAGGAGGAGGAACGAACCTTCCTTCCATAGAAAGGCAACGTTTTTGAGAACAGGAGAAGTAAGGGAGAGTGGATTCAGCTTTAGATAAGTTTGTACGTATGAATGCTGAAGAAGTTAACTTCTGATAGCCTAGGTGTTTTCTGTTAGTTGTGGGATGTTGAGTGTGGTTGCAATTCTTATTACAGGAATGGGATAAGAAGTTGATAAATGAGATAGAAAAGGTTGTTGGAGGCCTCTGAGTTTTTTTGAGCAGAATAGTGTTTCTTGTGTGAACAAAGGTGAACCTGAAAGAGCCAGTCCTTCAAGATGGATCCTCAGTGGTAACTAGGCCTAAATTTAAAACAGCGTTAATTGCCCATTTGCCGAGTAGAGGTCACAGACATACTCTGAGCTCCTCCAAATCCCACACTGTTTTAACCTTGGGACTTTTAGAGTTCACTGGCTTTGGCCAATCAGGACTCAGCTGCATCAACCAATCAGAAGTCAGCTGCATTTACTAGTTAGAGCTAAGCACTTGCATTCTTCTTTTGCATAAACAGACCTGATTGGGAACCTGGGAAAGAACTTTCACTATAAAACCTGAACCCTCTTTTTGTTCATCATCTGTGGAATGCACCTTCCTTTTACACTGAAGGCTGTTGTGCAAAGTATTCACTGCGAAAAAAGTCTCTTTCCTCCAGATTCTTTTTCAGAGAACTTTTGTTCACACCTGAAAATTTCATGTGGAAGTAATAACCCTCCAGTACCGTAGAATGTGACTGATCTGGAGATAAGGATATATACAAAGATGATTAAGTTAAATTGAGGTCATTAAAGTGGGCCCTAATCCAATAAGACTGGTGTCCTTATAAGAAGAGGAAGTTTGGATGCCCATACATATGTATCTGTCTACATACCTAGAGAGGGTAGATGATGAGAAGACACAGGAAGAAGACAGCCATCTGTAAGCCAAGAGGGGAAACGGAATAAATTTTCCCTCATGGCCTTCAAAAGAAACCAACCCTGATGATTTTAATTTTGAACTTCTAGTCTGCAAAACTGTGAAAAAAATATACTTTTGGTATTTAAACCAGCCAGTCTGTGGTACATTTTTATGGCAGCCCTAGCAAATAAATACATGGGTTAACTAAAAATAAAAGCATATTTTTGCAGTGATATATTATTTGTTTCTTCAAGATTTGGTGCCTCAGAGATGCAGAAAAGTTATGTTCTACATAGTGTGTAGCATGCTATTTAAATAAATAAGATATGTGTCTGTTGATTGTCTTCACAGGGAAAAAAACAAAATATCAAGATTATGTCAAGTTTGGACATATCCATATGCATATTTAACCTCATTTTGCATAGGTACATATAAATATAATTATATATGTTATATATGATATATCTAGATAATGATGGTCATTTGTTGTCTCATATATTACCTATGTATATAAGTATCCATAATTAACACAAAATTTAAATTGCACAGAAGAAAATTGGAAAAATAGAAGAGTGACAGAAAGGCAGTTAAATAGGAAAGAAACAACAAGATATTTATTGATGGCCTATCCTCAGACAGTATGTTAAGTGCTTTCACATACATTACTACATTTACTACTTCAAATAGTTGCTAGGTTTCATGTTGTCATTTTTACAAATGGGGGAATTAAATCTCAGAAAAAGATAAGTAACTCATCAAAATCTTATAGCTATTACATATCAGAGCTGGGATTTGAATGTAACTCATCAGCTTTAAATAAGTGTATAAGAGTTATCACAATGGACTACATAATTAATTGCTCAATGAATAATTTATTTTCCTGTGGCTTCCCTGTTTGTTTTCTGTGAAAGCAAATAGTTGCACAACAAGAAAAACAAACTCAGACTTTCTTTTAATTCATTTTAATTATTAATAGACAACAGGAAACCAATTGAGGCTCCTAATAAGTTACTGTGTAATAAACCATGGTTGAAAACTTCAAGATAAGGTGTGATTCTTAGAAGCAACAAAATAAAAAACAGATTGTGTTGGGTTACATTTTATATTATCTGCTGCGACAGTTACAGAAATACTAGTAAAAGGTCAATCAAATCAAGTCTTGTTGTGGTTGTTAAAATGAATAAACTTATAATAGATGTAGTAAGAAATTTTTATATCTAGAGAAACATACGAATTAAGTTTAATATACACCATCATCATTAAACATCTATGAGATATGTTTTTGAATTACAATAATAAGAGCAATGTACATTCTTAAAATATTTTGGACAAAGGAATAGTACAATAGTAAAGTTTCTTTTCCCTCTTGGGTAATCACTATGTAGAAGCAATATGATGTGTTCCAGTGAATCCCCTAAATTTCCAGAAGGAACGAAGTCATTTACCTCTTATCTTCATTAGGTAGCAGCACATTATAGCATCACGAACACTAGGGTCCAATAATCAATGGCTCCTGCCAGTATAGTAACTCCTTTATTTGTCTGCCAGTCTACCAGCATGAAGATCCCAAAATGACCATGCAGCTGCTCAGTTTTGGATTTGGTGGAATCTTTAACAAGGATGCTGGTAGAATAGCTTTCCCCACTCCTACTCCAGGAACTAGGACCTTTAGTCCAGAAAAGCCTAAAGTTGTAGTAATTAAATCACTAATTCTTCCACAGATAACTGCAAATTATAATTAGAAATATTTACCCAAATTTCACCATTTCAGTCCCAGACTCATGTTTTCTAACTGCTAAGTACACAGTCTTATATAATGGCCATTAGTTAAATAATATACTTTACCTTGAAGCCTTGAAGGACAATGTCCCAATCTCAGAGATGTCACTTCCAAGTTGGTGCTTAGCTCTGCCCTTAGGAGACCACATGATGTATGGTAGAAACAGTACATTTCTTGGTTATCATTGTCACTCCTCCCCCTTTCTTGGTCCTAGGAGATGTTTTTCAAGATTTATGAACCATTGAGTGGTGGTGCTTTGCAAGGTGCTGTGGGAAAGACAAAGAGTTCTATGCCAAGAATAATTCAAAGTTTTATCCCTCTCTATTGGCTGATTATGAGGAACTTCCTTAAAATGTAGGTGTAAGCTAACAGGTGCTGACATGACAGAGGTAAGAAGGCAGTCTTGTGCCCTTAGAACATCTCATGCCTTACCTTGAATATGCCATTTCAGTTATATAATTTGGTTGATCTGAATGTAACCAGCTTATTAAAAGTGGTGCTAGTTACATTATCACTTAACATCTTTTATGGTCAGGATATCAGCCTTTGCTAGGGCCATATAACATGCAGCAGTTGCTTTGCTAATGGTGAGTAGATCTCTGTTGCAGACAGCTTTGCTCCAGGATCTTGGAGATCCATGATGCAACTGTCTATATAGGGCTTGTCAGAAACTGCACATGAGTTCTTATCTAACACAAATAACTTTAGAGCCAGGAGATCTTCTGGGTTACATGTATCAAGGGACAGGTGTGCTTGTATTGTGTTTTGAACATGTTAGAGAGATTCTTTTTGCTGTGGGCTCCACTCAAAACTTATATCCACTCAAGTCATCCAATAAATGAGATGGAGCAGTATTTCAAGGTGTTGAAGGTGCAGTTTCCAAAGTCTAAAGAGGTCTACTAAATGCTCTATTGCTTTTTTAATTGTAGGTGTTTCAAAGTGCAATCATTTCTCATTTCCCGTGGATGATATGGTAGCTTTTAAAAAGCTGCAACTTTTTTCACTATTCCTTTCATTTAGAGATTGAATCAAATTGTCTTTCTTTTGAATTTGAGCTGGCCTTAGTTACTTATTTAATCAATGTAATGCAGCAGAAAGATGGGGCTTTTGACGCCAAGTGATAAGTAGCCTTGTAGTTTTTTTCCCAGGCCTCTTGAGACAACCGCTATTGGAATCCAGCTGACATGTTATGAGAAATCCCAAGAAGCCTCAAGGAGAGTTCCATGTGAAAAGGAACCAAAATCTATAGCTGACAATTTCAGCTGAGTTCACAGTCAATCAGCAGCCTAAACTTGATAGCCATGTGAGTGAGCTTCCAGCCCAAGGTGATGCTACATGGAGCAGAGATGAGCTGTTCTGGTTATTTCCTGCCTGAATTTCATATTCATGAACAAAATAAATGATGGTTGTTTTTCCAAGTTAAAAAGTGGTTTAATATGCAACAATGGATAATTGGAACAGAGAGAATGTCTTAGCATGTCTCATGGCACAGGACTGCTAAATATTTCAACAATGTGGCAGGCACTTGAATGCTTTTAGGATTTATTTGCCACTCTCTGCTACACATGTGGCTTCATGATGTAAAGAATACATGAAAGTTTCTGCCTACACTTCTGATTAATGTGATGTCATGTGTATCATGGACCAATGTGATGTTTTGCAGAATGTCATACAGTCCAACTGGGAAAGTACAGTATCTTAGGGAATTAACTAAAAATTAACTAAAATTAACATTTTCTGTTAGGACCCTGGATATTGTATCTGGGAACAGATCTTGGGAATATGGAAATGGAGAGGGCAGAATATAACAGTGGATACTAGTACTTTTTTTTTTTTTTAACTATAAAGCCACTCTTACAGACCTCATGATTTAATAGCCTACCATTGATACCTGGGGGTGGTCCTCATACATTGATGGGATCACATCTTGAAGCTTGGATCAAACAATGGCCTATGGTAAAAATATGGAGGTGCTGAAATATACAATCATACATAGTAAAATAATTCATTTACAAATAATTTAAAATAAGGCAAAACTAAGTAAATAGTGGTTAAGTGTATAATTCTTGAAACTAATAGAGTTGGATATATGGGCATTTAATTTTCTTTTTTTAAAAATTATTTTAGTCTATGTCCTTTTGGTAGTGTTCCTTTATCTGCAATGTTAGAATAAACCAATTTTTGCTCTTATGCAATTTTCCAAAGAGATCCTTCCTTTGATTTTTTAGAATATTTCACTCTGCAAAGTAGTAAAGAAAAGGTGTTAGTATTCTGTAGGCTTTAGAATGGTTCATAAGAAAGAAATACATATTCAATGCAGTCATGGTTTTGTTTCATTTCCTATTATGTCTGCATTTGGATCTAAAAATTTAATGTTATTCTATATTCAAATTCTTCAGTAAATGATGAGAGAATTCTCCTTTCCATGCATTATTTGTACATGGAAATATATTGAAAATTATTTTTAAAACCAGGCATTAAGTTGAAAGAAATGGAAATGGAAATTAGCAGACTAAAGGAAAAGAGAAACCTAAGACCAGGAAGACATCCAGGAACAAAGTCTTTCTTTAGTTAGACATCTAAAGCATTCATTCATTCATCCATCATTTAGTCATTCATATAGTCATATATTTTTTCAATAAATACTTATTGGACATCTCCCAGACACTGAAGATTTACCAGTGAACAAAATCTACATGCTCCCTCCTTTCATAAAGCTATAGTCTAGCAAAAAGAAACATATTAAAAAGTTACAAAATGAATTATTTTATTAGAATTGTGTAAGTGTTACAAGAAGTGCAAAGAGAGCAACAAAATTTTAAGCAACCTTCCTACTTCTACCATTGCCCTCCAATAATTCTTATAGTCTTTTCATACCACACCGCACATGTGTGATCCTTCAAGATATGTCATACCTCTGCTCAGAATCTTACAATAGCTTTCAGTCTCACTTAGAGAAAATCCTGTTTTGATTAAGTGTTGAAGAGTAGCAAACCTCCCCAAAACGTAGTGGCTTAAAATAACAATTTATTACGTCAAGGGTTGTGGGATTGGCTGCATTCAGATGTGTGGTTCTTACTTAAGGTCTTTCATATGATTGCAGTCAAATGCAGCTAGGGCTGAATTCATAAGGCTTGCTGAGTTCATGGAACTGGACATCCAAGGTGACTTCTTCATTTACAGATCTGGTGACTTAGCTGTGATAGCTAAAGCAGTTGAGGGCTGGCTATGTTCTCTCCCAACATGTGGCTTTCCTCTTGGCTAGCTTGGACTTTCTCAGAATATGAAAATCTCAAGGTAGACTTCTTACATGTGGTTAGCTTCTCCGAGAGTGAGCATTCCAAGAGACACAGGTAGAAGCAGTATTTTTTATAACTAAGTAGTGAATGCCATACTACTAGTTACACAGGGCCAGGCTAGGTTCAATGCAGAAGGGAGCTTCACAAAAATGTGATTACTGGGAAGGATGGTTCAATTTGGAACTAACTTCTACAAATTCGAAACCCTTTAAATGATGGTCTTGAAATTTTTGGTTTCACTGTTACTGAAACACCACGGGTTCTGCCTAGGTGGTGCTGCTCACCACACAGAAAACCAATCACTGAGACAACGATTATTGCCAAGAAAGAAGGCTTTAATCAGGTGCTGAAGCCAAGGAGGTGGGAGATCAGTCTCAAATCCATCTTTCTGACAGACTAAACGTGACAGGTTTATATAACAGGGAAGAAATTTGGGAGGGGTAATGAAGAAATCATGATGAATAAGGGGCCTGGTAACTCGTTGTCTAGATGCGATGATCTGGTGAGTTTCAGTTCTTTAATACTTTTTAAGAGGCCTGATGGTCCTTTCCTGAGGAAGAAACTCAGATAAAACAAATGTAAGTTTCAAGCTTTAAGACCAGAAGGGTCAATTTATATGTTTATCAGGGGGGATAAAACAAACAAAACAAAACAAAAAACCACGAAACAGTCTATGGGACTATTAGGTTGGTTTTAACACTTCCCCATTACCTCTCTGTCTTAATTCTGTGCTCTTCCTCCCTTGATCATTAAATTCATCCATCCTGGCCTCCTTATTGTTCCTTGAAAATGCTAGGTTGACTCACATCTCAAGGAACTTTGCGCTGTGGTTTTCTTCTTTTAAGAACACTCTCTCCCAGATGTCCACATGACGTTTTCCCTCATTTAAATATTTTTGCTTAAAAAGTCACCTTCTCAGTGAGATATTCTCTGATTACCCTATTTAAAATAGTTACCAGTACTGCCAAACCATGTTCCTCCTATGACATTTTGGTCTTCATTTTTAGCTTCATTTCATTCTATTTAATGAGCATGATGTATTATGCATTTTTAAATAAAATTTTTGAAGTACCGTATACATATGACAGTCACAATCTATAAATATACAGCTCAATGAGTACACCAAAGTGAACCAACGCTTATAATCAGAACCCAGAACAATTAACAAAGTATTATTACCACCCCAAAATCTTAATTATCCCCTTCTAGTCACTGCCATGCCAGCCAATGGTAACCACTATCCTGATTTCTAATACTATAGACTAGGTTTTTTCTACCTTTAAACTCTATATAAGTGAAATAAGACATAAGATTCATATTTTCTTATTTTTGTATTCAAATATTATACTTGTGAGATTCATTACTATCGATGCAGTTGTACTCTGTTCAATTTCATTGTTGTGTGGTGTTCCATTGTATAAATTCATGACAATGTATCCATTCTAATAAGCATTTGGAATTTTTCCAGTGTGGGGCCAATAATATTGCTATCAATGCTGCTATATTTTTTTGATATTTGATATTATCTATTTGTATAAACACTACCATACGTGTATTTGATATTACATCTTTCTGTTTATTATGTATATTCAGGAGTAAAATTGCTGGATTGCTAATATTCTATTTATTTGATTTGGTTATTGTCTGTTTTTCTCTTTCAAGATGTGAGTTTAATGAGTACAAAGGTTTTTCTCTATAATATCTAGAGTTGGGGTAGAGAAGACTTTCTTAGAGAAGCAAATTTGAGTTGAAATTTTAAAGTTAAGTAGATAGTTTATTATATAAGAAGGTTGGAAAAAATCTTTTCTCAAGCAGAAGAAAAAGCCTGTTGAAAAGCTTGGAGGTGGCAGAGTATGTGCATTTGAGAAAATGAAAGACGTGTGTGGTGTTTAGGGAGTGAGGAGGTCAAAAAATGAGAGCATATTTTTAGAAGATTCTAAAGGCTTTTATCAAGTCTTAAAATATTCTCACAGTTTTACTCATTATATTTAAACCAGTGGAAATGTGTTGCCTATAGGATAACTCATAATCATACTTTCATTTGAAACAAAAGCCCTGGCACACAAGTGGAGTTATAAGTGGGGAGATAGAAACTGACTAGGAGAATTTTTAGCAGGGTTAGTAAGAAAACAATCAAGGTTGAGGAGAAAAGATGTTTTGAAAGGTATTTAGTATTTAAACTATTAAATAATTGATCATGGTGGCTGAGATATTTTTCTAGGATGCTTTAGGCTTTTTTGGGGGGAAAAAAAACAGATTAAGATGTATTTAAGACATTCAAGGGAAGATGCAGATGTATGTATATCTCCAAGGAAGAGTATCAGCTGAACATATAACATCGGGTGTTATTCGTAATATAGTAAATAAATATGATATCTTATTTGAAAATGCCTAATACCCAAGATCAAGTTTGGAGAATTTTCAATACCTATATTGTGTCTAGGGGAACACAGGCCAGCACATGTGCCTAAGAAAAAAAATGTCTAGAGATGCAGAAGAACAGCTAGGTAAATATAGAAAGGGAATGTTCCAACGGAGGAAACTCAGTGGCTACCACCATTATCATCACACACTTATCACTATCTGACATTATTTTTGTCCATTTGTTTGATGTTCGTTGTCAGTATCCCACTTACTAGAATGTAAGCTCCATGAGAATAGGCACTTGCTGCTTCTGTTCACTACGGCATTCTTAGTGCCTAGTACAGTGGTAGGTACTCACAAGTATTTGTTAAATTAATGTTAATGAAACAGTTTTCTTATTATGAAATTTCATATTTTCTTATTTTTGTATTCAAATATTATACTTGTGAGATTCATTACTATCGATGCAGTTGTACTCTGTTCAATTTCATTGTTGTATGGTGTTCCACTGTATAAATTCACGACAATATATCCATTATGTCCACCTTCTTATATAATAAACTATCTACTAAACTTTAACATTTCAACTCAAATTTGCTTCTCTAAGAAAGTCTTCTCTACCCCAACTCTAGATATTATAGACAAAAACCTTTGTACTCATGTCCATTCAATTTAGCGATATGGTTGTTTCAGTGACATTTTCAAGAACTGTGCACTAGTTTGCTCTGGCTGCGAGAATAAAATACCACAGGGTGTGTGCCTTAAACAACAGAAATTTATATTCTCATAGTTTTGGCCATAGAAATCCCAGATCAAGATGCCAACAGATTCAATTTCTGGTGTGGCCCCTCTTCTGAGCGGGCAGACAGCCACTTTTTTACTGTGTCCTCACATGGCGTTTCTTCTGTGTTTGCATGTAAAAAGTGAGAGAGGGAGCCCTCCTGTGTCTCTTCTAACAACACGAATCTTATTATATCAGGGTTCTACCCTTACGACTTTATTTAATCTTAATTACTTCTTTAGGAACACTGTCTCCAAACAGAGCCACACTGAGGAATAGAGCTTCCATATAGGAATTTGGTGGAGACACAAACTTCCGTTCCATAACTAGCTGTGTAATAGAGAAGTGGAAACTCAGTTGGGCAGAGTTGGAGTGAATGGTGGGTCAGGAAGCGAAGTTAATGACTTTCCTTATGAGAAGTTTGCCTGAGAAGGCATAGAGTGAGTAAAAGCAACTGTTAGGAGATGTAGATTGAAGGTGGGTTTTGTTCTGTTTGTTTATTTGTTCATTTTATTTATCTAGTAGGAAACATGAGATAAAGATTGCAAAAGAGAGCAAGGACAATAAATAGCATGTGTTTTCTGAGAAGGCTGAGGGGATGAGATTCAGAGCACAGAGTGCTTGGCTTTAGGTACGAAGACGTGTGTTTTGTAACCGTTAAAATGCAGGAGAAATTGGGTGCAGATACATTGAGGTTTAGAGGTAGAAAGAGTAAGATTTCCCATCTGATATTTCCATTCTTCCTCTATGGAGGAGAAGGCCTGGGCTTCATCCAAGTGTTAAGTGTTAGAGATTCAATGGTGACAGAAGAGTTTAATCAAGGAAACATATTAACTTCATAGGAAAACTGCTTTCAAGTGCATGCAATTATGCACTAAAGATGATCTCAATTTGATGCTCTGTTATGTCATTTATTCTCAAGGTATCCAGCTTGGTGAGTAGAGATACGAGAAAATAGATGGTTTCTACAGAGTTGTTACTTGTGGATTTGTTTTCTTGTTCTTATATGTTGTATTTTGTTTTGAGACAGATTCAGAAAAGAGAGGAACAACTTAATTAGGAAATTAGAGTAGCAGTTAAATATGTCTATAGGGCTCATATAGTTTCTGGGATTTAGAAAACTATCCAGGGTATTAAAAATATCTAGGAAAGAATTTTGCCTTATGTTTCAAAGAGCATAGAAAAGACTAGCTGCATTTTAAAATGTCTTCTCTTTTATTAGCTCATAGCAACCCATCCTTTCCCTTCATAATAATTAGTACTAATTGCAATATATATATTTATTTGTGTATTTATTTGTTCAATGTTTGTATCTTTTAGCAGAACATGAATCCATAATTGTAGGGATCTGTCCCTCTTATACTGTTGGTGCTCAAGGATATTTATTATGTTGAATGTATGGAGTTCATATGATAATTTCCTCCCGAATATTAGCATAAA
Organism: Symphalangus syndactylus; assembly: GCF_028878055.3. Taxonomy (NCBI): domain Eukaryota; kingdom Metazoa; phylum Chordata; class Mammalia; order Primates; family Hylobatidae; genus Symphalangus; species Symphalangus syndactylus. The sequence continues at coordinate 119,723,168 of NC_072424.2, read as the reverse complement.
GATTCTGTTCAAGTCCAGAATTTCTTCTTGTTACGTGCTAATTGTTTTCAAATTGGTGTTTAATGAAAAGAGAGTAGGCTTTGGAGTCTAAGTAATCTTATGTAAGTTGCACAGTCTCAGTTTTCTCATTTGTAGAAATGATGCATCAGAAAAGAAAAGGTTGCTATCTAGAGAAGAAATAACAATTGAAATCACACTACATTTCATGGATGATGGATAATTTAATCTAAAATAACGAGGTTATAAAAGATTAGCTCTATGTAGTCTTAGGGAAAAAAGGAATTTAATTCTGTATAATAAAGAACTAAGAAATTGTGAGCAATATGTTAGTTCCCAGTAGAGTTGTTTTGGGGAGGCTCAGAAAGACATTTGGCTGGAAGAAATGGAGTCTTGGAATTCTGGTGTCAGACTAGGGCTGTGGAACCTCATAGCTGGTTAAAAACTCCCTTATGGAAGTGATAAAAATAATAAATGAGTGTGATATTTGATTTTAAATAGTTGCTGATGTGTTTTGTAATTTATCTTCCTCATCCGGAGACCTTGATGAGTTTGTTACTATTAGCTTGTGCGTGATTTACTGCCTTAGGTAACTCAGATGAAAAGGTCATGATTTCCTATGGAGCAACATGATATTGTGAGATGACAGTAGTCACAAGACTGGTGGAGAGACAGCCAGAGTAATACACAAAATTCTAACCAAGAGATTATCACATCAGCTGAATACTGGAATCCAAATACATATTGAGGCCTCTTGAGTTTTCACAATTAGGAGGATGGGATAGGCTCATATTGTTTTACTTGACTACTTATAGAATAATCCATGTCAGAATGTTTTAGGATACATGGAATTCATAACATCTACATTGTAGGATTTGTTGCCAGGAATAATAGATAATGCCAACACAACTGTTAGCATGTGCAGCAATTTTGTGCAGATTAGAAAAAAAACAAGCATCCTCTTTTGGTGGATGAATTAGAAAAAGATACCACTTTGGGATAGATGCATCCTGCTGTAAAGAGCATAACCCTAGCTAGACTATGTAGGTTTCCATACCTTTGTGGCTGGTCACTTGTGAACAGTCCCAAAACTGCACAATCTTAGCATGGTAGCCTTTGGATAATGTAAATGCCAGGTATAGAGTGGACACGCAACAGAAATGGTAACAACTAAAATTACTCTGGATTACATTAGACCGTGATTTAATGCTTATTTCTGGAAATAATAACTGATATGCTGACTGTAAATGATTTTCTATTTTTTCCTGCAATAAATCTAAGTTCAAGTATGTGTATGTGTGTGTATGTACGTGTGTATGTATGTGTGTGTGTATCTATGCATGCGTGTGTATCTTTGCATGCATGTGTGTATAAGCCTGCTTACAAAGTAGATTCATTGTATTTCTTTGAACTTGCTGATATAAAATACATGTAGAACAGACACTTTGACTCATCTCCACTAACTTCTGCAAATACAAGTGCATTCTACTAGAGGTTTTAATAGAGTCCTTTTAGAGAAGAACTCACAAAATATTTCAGTTTAGTTTTAATTATCACTCTAGGATAGCTTCTCTTCTCTCACTACAATCTGAGCTATAAAGACAGCTCAGACTTCTGGAATTGGGTTGACCTTGAGATCAGGCTTTGAGCTTTGAATGTTTTGTTACAAGCCAACCTCCTGCAGATCTCTCTACAGTGCTATATTGAGTTTTGTGAATAGATCCTCAGATGCAGTTTTGACTTTTGTGCTTCTGTAACCTTGGAACACACCTGGAGAGGTGCAGCCATGTACTTTTTTTTTTGTCTTGCACCTCTCTACCTGAAATCCACATGTTCTTACTAGTCTATAGTTAACTATCTTAGACATAATGTGGCTACATAAATCCTGTATAGAACTAAAGGTGTTTTAAGTGAAATATTACATGATTTGACATTATGCTTTCCAATTTCTTCTTCTAGAATTTATTTACAATTCTCCTAATTACTTGGTAAACTGAAATTTTTCAGAGTAAAGAATTCAAACAGCTTTCTTAATAGATAGTGCTATAGACTGCATGTTTGTATCCCCACCCCAGATTCATACGTTGTAGCGTAATCCCCATTGTGGTGGTTTTAAGAGGTGGGGCCTGTGGGAGGTGATTACATCGTGAGAGTGGCACCTTCATGAATAGGATTAGTGCCGTTATACAAAGAAATATAAGAGAAATTATTTCTGTCTTAGCCACATGAGTATACATTAAAAAGGATGCTATCTACAAGCCAGGAAGCAGGCCTTCACTAGACATAGACTCTTCTGGAGCCTAGACCTGGGACTTCCCTGCTTCCAGATGTGTGAGAAATAAATGTCTCTTATTTAAGTCACCAAGCCTATAGTATTTTTGTTATAGCAGCCTGTCCTGTCAAAGATGGACAGCATCAGGCATTATTTATGTTTAACCTTCCTGGGAAGGACATAGATTTAGAAAATGAGTTTTGTAGTCAGTTTTGATGGGAAATATACTTCTGGCTACATATAAATATGCATCTAAATTCATCTAAATTCTCATCCTGCAAGGTAGTAGAAATGACATTTGTTAATTTAACTTGAATAGTAAATAATGGAATCACAGCATTGAAAAACATTAAAAACAAAGCTGACGACAACATTACACAGTTCAAACAAGATAAACAGGTTCTGTGTACATAATAATATGGTGTTATTGCAATTGTTTACCCAGCATTGATTTCCTTTTTATTCTTTCTAACAGAAGGCTAACTTGGTTTATGTATCTATCTCTCTCCCACACCACCTATGCCTCAGAGAAATCTTCACAAACTCAGCTTCAAGGATGGTTCAGAGCCTTGGAAACTGCATCTGCCTGGTCAGTGATCAGCTCAAGTATAAGCTTGTGAGCCAATGTTGTCCAGTGAAATGTGAGATTAGTTTTGCCTTTAGGAATGTTTTGCTTAGGCCTTAAGTCAGTGAACCCAGCTCTCTCCCTGTGGCTAAATATGAGCAAGGAGATATAAAGTTACTGGCAGCCATTGTACAATCTAATTTACCCCTGAATCAAACAACCGAAGTCCGACCTGCCTCTGGATTTACTCTCAAGTGAGCTAATGTGTTCGCTCATTGTTAATCAAGTTCAGTTCACTGGGATAAACACTAAAGGAATGATAGTAAAAACATTGTCACCCAAATCTATGCAGAGATAAAAATTGATAAACATTATGAAAGCAAAACAAAGCAAAACTAGATTTGAGGAGGGAATTTAGAATGGGCGTTAGAGAAGGCCTCTTTGTAGAGATCACATTTAAGTCGAGATCCAAAGTATAATTTTGCTAGGTGAAGAGCTGGGGAATGAACATTTCATGCAAAGACTCTGAGGTGGAAAATTTGGTGACACTTTTGAGGAACTTAAAACACTTACCATGCTATCATTAAGGGTAAGGAGCAGGCAGGGAAACAGGAAACTGGTATAAAATAAGGCTAGGGATATAAGCAATAGACAGACATGACAGGTCATTTAGGCATCCTAAAAAATTTTGGAGAAATAATAAATTCAATCAAATATCAAAAGATTTTGTAAGTTTAATTGTATATAGCTCTTTCAAGTTGCCCCTGGACCCATATTAATAACCACAATAAGGGGAGGGTGTTGGAAGTCAAATATGTGAACAAGCAAGGTGTACATCCCACTTGGTTCCACTGTCTTTCCATTTTCTTTCTTTGTTGCTGGTGATACAATGACCACATATTTTGCTCTGGAGTTTTATTTCTTTTATTTCCAATTTAATTAATTCAATTCTGAAATATGAGAAAAAATTTACACTGCCCATTTTTTAGTTAACCTAAACGAAGAGTTCTGTTCAATTTCTGTGGGTTGGTTGGATAAAAATGACAAAGGTTTATGTTCACTTATAAGCTTGTATGTATCTTTCTTTTTATTATAAGCATTGGAAGGCATTTAGGTTGTGGCTTACTAAGATACCATACATATATAACTCTCAAATAAAAACCCAGAAGAACAAGTAACTCAGAACAGTGAACCTGCCTGCTGGTCCTTCTTTATCCTTCACTCACGAGTCTATCATGAGTATGCCAGAATCTCAATAATCTCACACTGGTGGGAAAACAGAGAAGCAGAACTTATCAAGACTGGACCTAGAAAATCTTATGAGGTAGGAGGTGGGACACAACTCTGCAGGCAGGACTTAGACACCTGACCAAATTGAGGACTAACTAAAATGGGGTAGGGGTGGAAGCAGCTTTCCATAAGACATGCCCACTAGTGTGCCATGTCAGTTTACCATTGCCATGGTAAACTGGAAGTTACTGCCCGTTTCCATGGCAACAATCAGGAAATTTCTGTATAATCTGCCCCTTAGTTTGCATGCACCTGAAAGCACGTATAAATATGACAGCAGAACTGCCTTTCAGCTGCTACTCTGGACACACTGCCAATCCAATCGGGTAGTACCTCTGCTGCTACTGCTGCTGTACATGGCTGCTTCAATTAAAGTTGCTGTCTGACACCACCAGCTTGCCATTGAATTCTTTCCTGGGTGAAGTCAAAAACCCTCCCAGGCTAAGCCCCAATTTTGGGGCTTGCCTGCCTTATGTCACTTATACAGGTGAATGGCTCTTCCTTGAGTGAGATGGCTAGTAGGAGTCTAAATTATAGGGTCCACTGAAGAATAACACTTTGTTCTTCTGTGTGACAATTGAAATATAAAAAGTCTGTATCTAAGATACAGTAGTCAGATTTTTCAGGGAGGAAACACTCAAAATTAAGAAGAGAAGAATTTTATACTTTAGTAAGAACTGTACGGATTATGGGAATAGAGTTCCCCCTCCTAAGCCCTTGCCAAAAATAAAAATAAAAATAAAAAAATAAAGCAAAGGCATTGTCAAAGGCTAAAAAGAATAAAAAATAGGTTGAGAATCAGCCAAGACTTTAAATCTAGTGGTAGAAATGGAAAGATGGTGAAACTCTTTAGAAGATGGCCAGTTAAAAATAGAACAATAACCACTTGTAATATTTTACTGTTTTTTGATTAACAAGTTAAATAAAATGCATGTTCAAAAATGTAGCTATAGCAGCACAACTGCAATGATAACAAAACTACTAAAGCTGTTACTGCTACCATTTATTTATGCTAAGCACACTGTATAAGTATTGTCTCTCTCACAATAGAACTACCCCTGTCAGGTAGATGAGTAAGTAGTTAGCCATTATTCACTGGAGGGGAAAGAAATCTAAAGTAAATTATTCTTTGAGGAATGTCGCTTATTACCTTACTGTGATCAAATTCACATACTTTAAATATGTTATATATCTGCCTTTTTTACTTGCAAGGCAAAAAAATTGAAGGTTTAACTGTGTTTCTATATATCATAAGTAATAACTCATAGAACTAGTCCCACAAATTCCAAATACTGAATTAACCTGAAGGAAAGACCACTGCTGTGGACCACAGGCCCTGTGTTGTTGAGTATAAAGTGTTTGATAGGGATTTCGTACAGCTTGACAAAATTAATTCATTACCAACTGACTAAGGGTCACTAGGCACAAAGAAATTAAGGAATTTCCTCAATATCGTAATTGGGAGATACCAACAATCATGACATATTTATAGAGGGGATTGGAAGAAAAATGAGAAAAATATAAACAATATTTGAGATAGTAATGATTACTCAAAATCTGTTAATTACTTGTTAAAAATGAATTTCCCGAACTTAAAATATTTTTAAACAAACAGTTCATTTATAAAGGGTATTTAAGAAAAATGAAATTATTCACAAAGCAGGGATGCAACCTGAATCCAATAAACTGAATGATTGCTGTCACCTGAATCTGTGACCAAGCTGTTTCTCATTTATGGTTTCTGTTTTTCTTGGCCTCCCTTTCTATTCTGGCAAAATGTGGTGTTGACATTATAATTGCAGATGAAGCTAATAATAACACGTTTTGCAGAAGCTGTTTCTAGCAAGGTGTAAAATCCCACATTGGTCTACCTTGTTAGCATCAGTGAAAGCCAAAAATAATCCATATGACATGAAAGATACCTGCATTTCCTTTCAAATTTGCATAATGTTAGGGGAAAAGAGTCAAAGTCATTTTTGCATGTTTTCTGGTCGGGAAAATATATATCAAGACTTTTTGACTGAATTATATAGCGATAGTGCATAACTTAATTCTGTTTCGAATAGAGGACTTTGCTCTTTTTTGGGCTCAGCAGAATACTCTGGTTGGTTAGGTTGGTTTCAGAAATATATTCAGCAACTGACTTGTGGATGGTTGTAAATAATTTAATACAAGTCATCCACTTGTTTTCTAAATTACTTAAGTGGCCTGAACATGGAAGGGTGGGCATACAGTAGGTGTTAAAGAATAAGTACTTGTTGAAAGAATTAAGAAAACTTGCATAAAATTGAGATTGTTTATTTATTTACATGTATTCATTTATTTATTTAATGACGCCAACAGGCTAAAAAGCCATCTGTGAATTAGGGCACAAAGATACTAGTGAATTTTATAACATAAAGATAGAATCTTGTTTTGTTAATTCACCTCTGTCCATAAAAATTACGTAGTTTAACCCTGGAAAAGATGATTTATTTCATGCCAAAAGTAGATTCTTTCTAGTAATGTAACAAGATTAGGATATCATTGAGGCTTCTTTACTTCATATTCAGTTATAACCTTTTAATAATTAAGAGCAGGCACTCCATAATATAATAATAAAATTTTACATTTGTATAGTACATGACTCTACAGGTATACTTACTATTTTAATTTTAATATTATCAGGAACAATTGGCACAGAAAGACCCTTTGACATATTTAATTTTAAAGATATAGACAAATTCCTGTCATTGCTAATTTCCCATTGTAAATCCTTGGGTACAGGTGCATGTATAACCTGGGGCCCTTTGCTTGTGCATTTATCCTCTGGAATGAACGCTCCCTCTGTCTATTCTGTATGTCACCCAGAAGATAAATGCAAAACTGCTTAGTTAGGAAAGAGCCTACCTTAGTTGCTAATTCTTTCTTTTTAGTAACACTATTTATGGTGTGATAGTCTTTCTGAATACCTCTTTAAATGTTATTACAGTCTTTTTTTTTTTTTTTAAGATGGAGTTTTGCTCTGTCCAGTCTCGCTCTGCCCAGGCTGGAGTGCAATGGTTCAATCTCGGCTCACTGCAACCTCCACCTCCTGGGTTCAAGTAATTCTCCTGCCTCAGCCTCCCAAGTAGCTGGGATTACAGGCATGCACCACCATGCCTGGATAATTTTTTGTATTTAGTTGAGACAGGGTTTCACCATGTTGGCCATGCTGGTCTTGAATTCGTGACCTCAGGTGATCTACCCACCTCGGCCTCCCAAATTGCTGAGATTACAGGCATGAGCCACCATGCTTGTTCTTAAATTTGTATAATCTGCATTTCATATTGTGCTAGCTTTAAATTTTATTTTAAAATTTTCCTTGGAAAGATACCTATGTATTTGATTACACAATAATTTTCAGAACGGATTGCTGTCTGACATAAAATAAAATGAACTGTAAGAAGATCAAATGTGAAATCCGGTGTTTAGAGCTTAGTACAAATTCAGAAAAACGTATTTTAGTTTCATATGAAAAAGAAAAAGATACAGGAATGCTTGATCTATTTTATGCTTCGTTTTTGTGAATAGGGTAATTGTGTTATCAATAGTGCTAATACGATCTTAGGTTACGTTTGTAGCAGTGGGATGTTTGGAAAAAGTCCAAGGTTTATTGGTTATTCCATACCTCAGATACTGAAGCAGCACGGCACATACTTTATAAAAACACTTTGAAATCACATTGCCGAGGTGTGACTTTTGGCTTCTGCACATACTAGTTATGCAAACTTTGATAGGTTACTTAGCAAAAATCCTTAAGACCCAGTTTTCTCATTTTTGAAGTTTAGATGATGTAATAATACTTTCTTTAGAGTGATGTTTAAGAATTAAATATTTATTGTTATGTTTTTTCATTAATTTTTAAATATTAACATACCAAGTAAAAGAGTCTCTTTATTTTTTAATGGCCTATGAAAAACCTATTCCCTGAAACAGACACCTTATATAATCAATTTATTAATGGAATGCATTCTGTACACTGTCTTCAATGAAACTTGACTTTTCACCGTAGCCATATCTGTGAGGTTGACTGGTTTTCTACATTCTGTAAGTCCTGTGGCATAGAATTCCCATTAAGTGCTGTCCTTACCATTTAACCCTCTTTTAAAAACTCTCCCATATCTGAGAGTTTTGCATTCTTGCTATACTACCTTATGCCTATTGTTCTGCAGTTATATAACCTCTTAATAATGACATTCTCATCCTTTGAATAAGGATTCTCAATCACATGACTGAAATCTTTCTCTTGAATCTGTCTCTTGATAGTTGAATGGCCTGTGAAATGTAATATAAGTTCATATTTTGTTCTAAAATTATTAGTCTATTTGCATTTTAAGGATATTCTTTCATTTTCTTATTTGTTGTAGCAAAGGTAAATACAATATAAAGTAAATCTATTTAGTATACTGAGAATATTGTTTTGGTCAAAAAATTCAAAAATAATTGACTATCTTCATCAAATAGTCTATGATAATCTACATATAAACAAGATTGAGAGCCAGATTTATGCACTGTTCATTCATAAGTTTTCCATTTAATATTTCCTTTCTTGTCTGTAGGATTTAATGCCCTTGTGGCAATATATTACTTGCTAAAGGCAACATGTCCAGTCAAATATGAAATTACTTTGTTCATATTTCTGTTACATTAACATACTTAAAATTTTAGATGTATGCTTTCAGGTAAAATTGTAAAACTTTAAATAAATGCTTTTATAATTCTACTGTGAACAGGATTAATAGGCATAATATTGCATTTTAATATTATAAAAAGTTGAACTATTTGTTTTAATACTAATGGAGTTCACATGCTAAGAAATACAGAACCTAGGAAACATAATATAAGATATACAAAATAGAACTGAAAGACCATAATCAAAATTAAGGTCTGACAATGTATAAAAATTTAATTCCAAAATGATTGAGATTTCTAGACTTAGAAACTTAATTACTCCTTGCATGTTTTATATGAGTCTGAATTTTTTATACAAGCGACTAAGACACTTGCCTTTTGGGTTTCATGTGCTAACTTTATTCCTCTATCCATTTTTTACCACTTTGAAATATCTTCAGAATTAGAATATCTAAGTCATTTAAATGTAAAACCCAAAACTACAAAACTCTAGAGGAAAACCTAGGCAGTACCATTCAGGACATAGGCATGGGCAAAAACTTTATGAAGAAAATGCCACATGAGATCTAGTTAAACTAAAGAGCTTCTGCACAGCAAAAGAAACTATCATCAAAGTGAACAGGCAATCTATAGAATGAGAGAAAATGTTTGCAATCTACCCGTCTTACAAAGGTCTAATATCCACAACTTACAAGGAACTTAAACAAATTTACAAGAAAAAACAACCTCATCAAAAGGTGGGCAAAGGATATGAAGAGACACTTCTCAAAAGAAGACATTATGCAGCTAACAAACATATGAAAACAAGCTTAACATCACTGATCATCAGATAAATGCAAATAAAAAACACAATGAGATACCATCTCATGCCAGTCATAATGGTGATTACTAAAAGTCAAGAAATAGTAGATGCTGGTGAGGCTGTGGAGAAATAGGAACGATTTTACACTTTTGATGAGAATGTAAATTAGTTTAACCATTGTGGAAGACAGTATGGTGATTCCTCAAGGATCTAGAGCCAGAAATACCATTTGACCCAGCAATCCCATTACTGGGTATATACCCAAAGGAATAGAAATCATTCTACTTTAAAGACACGTGCACATATATGCTTATTGCAACATTATTTACAATAACAAAAGCATTAAATGCCCATCAATGCTAGACTGGATAAAGAAAATGTGATACATATACACCATGAAATACTATGCAGCCATAAAAAGGAATGAGATCATGTCTTTTGCAGGGACATGCATGAAGTTGGAAACCATCATCCTCAGCAAACTAACACAGGAACAGAAAAACCAAACACCACATGTTCTCACTCATAAGTGGGAGTTGAACAATGATAGCACATGGACCAGGGAGGGAAACAACACACACCGGGACCAGTCAGGGACTGGGGGGCAAGGCGAGGGATAGCATTAGGACAGATACCTAATGCATGTGGGGCTTAAAACCTAGATTACGGTTGATAGGTGGAGCAAACCACAATGGCACACATATACCCATGTAACAAACCTACACGCTCTGCACTTGTATCCTGGAACTTAAAGTAAAATTTTAAAAAGATTTTTTTAAAGAGAATATCCAAGTCATATAGTTCAACATTTACCTTCTTTTTTACAATGCCTTAATCAGAATTATCAATGTTTCATGTTTCCTATTACTTTATAGTTGAGAGCAATGAATATTATAGTCATATTTATCAAAGTGAATCTGTAGATCTCCAGTCAAGATTATCACGTATACAAAGTATCATGAACATATGTCTGATAATGATGAGAAAAATCAACCACTTTAAAATAATAGTACTAATAGATGATAGAATTAGCAGACATGGATGTTACAGCAGTTATAATTTTATTCAATGTGTTCATAAAGTTAAGTCAAAAATTTTAGCATATTAAAAAGATGTAAATTGAACTAGGGATAAAAACTACAAAGTCTGAGGTACAAAAATCGGTGGCATTAGTGGCTGGTTAGATATTGCAGGGGAGAAAAAAATCAGTGTAGTTTAAGATATATATATTAAAAAAAACTGTTCAAAATGAAATGCAGATAATTTAAAAATGAAAAGATCGTTAATGAGTTTTGTGACAATAACAAGTTGGCTAAAATATATATGACTAGAATCCTCAAATAAGAGGAGATGGAAAACCAAAAAGATCTGAATAAATAATGGCTGAACATTTTAAAATTTGGTGAAAACTATAAAACCAGAGATCCAAGAAGCTGGGAAAACCTCAAATATTAGCATAAAAAAGAAAATTACAAAGCACATAATCAAATATCTCAAAATCAGTGAAAAAGAGAAAACTCTTAAAAACAACTAGAGGAAAACAATGTATTCAAAAAAGAAGACCAAATATAAAGATGTCAACAGATGCAAACCAAAAGACACTGAGATAATATCATTAAAGTGCTTGAAGACAAAAAACTGTCAACCTAGAATTCTAAGCCCAGTAAAATATAAATCAAAGGGAAGGTGAAATAAGGCCTCTTATGACACATAAAAACTGAAATAATTTTTCACCAGCAGACACATACTGTGAGAAAGTTAGATGAAAAGACAGGAAAAAAATGATGCTACGTAGAAACATGGAACTAGACAAAGAAATGAAGAACACTAGAAATAGTAACACATGGGCAAATTTATACATGTGTTTTCTTATAACCTGAATCTCTTTAACAATTGGTTTAAACAATAAAAATAGCATTGTATTGTGGAGGTTATGACATACACTTTAATACAATGTTTGATAACAACACGAAGGTCTGATTTGAGAACTGTTGTAGTAAGAGTTATATGGCACATTAAGTGGTATAATATCATTTGAGTAGACTGAGATAATGTAAAGAAATGGACACTCTGAATCCTAAAGCAACCAGTTAAGTTTGATAGCTAATAATCTAACAAAACAGAATTATAAAAAATACTCAATTTACCCAAAATAAGGAAGAAAAAGAAGAAAAAGTGATAGAGATAAAATGGACAAATAAAACAAGATGATTGACTCAAAATTATATCATTAATTGTATTAAAATAAGTCATGCAAACACCCTCATTAAAAAGAGAAATAGTCTGAATAAAAAAAACAAGATCTAATTATATATTGGCTATAAGAAGCACATGTTAAATAAAAAGACATAGCCATATTACAAGTATGTAAACAGATCTATCATCCCAAAATTAATCCAAAGGAAGCTGAAAAAGGAAGATTAATCTCTGGCAAAATAGATTGCAGATAAAAAATTACTATCAGGAATAAAAATCATTTCAAATAATAAAGAGCTGATTCACCAATAGCAGATAGTAATCCTAAACATTTTTATCTGTAATAAGAGTTTCATATACATAAAGGAAAGACTGATATAAATTTCAGGAGAAAGTGAAAAATCCAGAATTATAGTTGAAGATTTCAATATTCCTTTCTCAATAACTAATTCATATGGTTGGTCTGTGTCCCCACCCAAATCTCATCTTGAATTTTAGCTCCCATAATTCCCACATGTTGTGGGAGGGACTCGATGGGAGATACTTGAATCATTGGGGCAGTTTTCCCAATACTGTTCTTGTGGTAGTGAATAAGTCTCATTAGGGCTGATGGTTTTATAAGGGGAAATCCCTTTCACTTGGTTCTCATTCTCTCTTGCCTGTTGCCATGTAACAAGTGCCTTTCACCTTCTGGCATAATTGTGATGCCTCCCTAACCACGTGTAACTGTGAATTCATTAAAACTCCTTTTTTTTTTTGGTCTTTTTTTTTTTTTTTCTTACAAATTACCCACTCTTGGGTATGTCTTTATCAGCAGTGTGAAAATGGACTAAAGCAGTAAACTGGTACCGGTATAGCAGGGTGCTGCTGTAAAGATACTAAAAAATGTGGAAGTGACTTTGGAACTGGGAAACAGGCAGGGTTTGGAACAGTGTGTAGGGCTCAGAAGAAAACATAAAAATATGCAAGAGTTTGGAACTTCCTAGAGACTTGTTGAATGGCTTTGAGCAAAATGCTGATAATAATCTGGACAATGAAATCCAGGCTGAGATGGTCTCAGGTGGAGATGAGGAACTTTTTGGGAACTTGAGTAAAGATGATTCTTGCTATGTTTTAGCAAAGAGATTGGTGGCATTTTGCTCCTGCTCTAAAGATCTGTGGAACTTTGAACTTGAGCAAAATGATTTAGGGTATCTGGTGGAAGAAATTTCTCAGCAGCAAAGCATTCAAGAAGTGACTTGAGGGCTGGGCACGGTGGCTCACGTCTGTAATCCCAGCACTTTGGGAGGCTGAGGTGGATGGATCACGAGGTCAGGAGATCGAGACCATCCTGGCTAACACAGTGAAACCCCGTCTCTACTAAAAAAATACAAAAAATTAGCCAGGTGTGTTGGCAGGCACCTGTAGTCCCAGCTACTCGGGAGGCTGAGGCAGGGGAATGGCGTGAATCCTGGAGACAGAGCTTGCAGTGAGCCAAGATGCACCACTGCACTCCAGCCTAGGTGACCGAACGAGACTCCATCTAAAAAAAAAAAAAAAGGCCGGGCGCGGTGGCTCAAGCCTGTAATCCCAGCACTTTGGGAGGCCGAGGTGGGCGGATCACGAGGTCAGGAGATCGAGACCATCCTGGCTAACACGGTGAAACCCCGTCTCTACTAAAAATACAAAAAATTAGCCGGGCATGGTGGCGGGCGCCTGTAGTCCCAGCTACTCGGGAGGCTGAGGCAGGAGAATGGCGTGAACCCGGGAGGCGGAGCTTGCAGTGAGCCGAGATCGCGCCACTGCACTCCAGCCTGGGGGACAGAGCAAGACTCCGTCTCAAAAAAAAAAAAAAAAAAAAGAAGTGACTAAGCGATTTGGGTGCTGTTAAAAACATTCAGGTTTAAAAAAGAAACAGAACATAAAAGTTCAGAAAATTTGCAGGCTGATGATGCAATAGAAAGGAAAAACCAATATAAAAAGAAAATCAAAGAAATCCAGAGCCGATTCCTTAAGATCAGTGAAATTGTTAAACCTCTAGCTAGACTTATCGGTAGGAAAAAAAAAAGAAAACACAATTACAGTGATCAGAAATGGGAGCTTAACATCACTACAGACTCTACAGATATTAAAATGATTTTAAGTAATTAATAACTTATAAATGTGGCAACATGAATCAAATGGACAATTCTTTGAGAGGCACAATCTATCATGGTTCACTCCAGAAGAATAGGTAACCTAGGCCAGGCACAGTGGCTCATGTCTGTAATTCCAGCACTTTGGGAGGCCGAGGTGGGCAGAGCACTTGAGGTCAGGAGTTTTGATACCAGCCTGGCCAACGTGGTGAAACCCCATCTCTACTAAAAATACAAAAAAAAAAAAAAAAAAAAAATTAGCCGGGCTTGGTGGTGGATGCCTGTAATCGCAGTTACTCAGGAGACAGGCAGGAGAATCTCTTGAACCCAAAAGGCAAAGGTTGCAGTGAGCACTCCAGCCTGGGTGACAGAGTGAGACTCTGTCTCAAAAAAAAAACAAAAGGAATATGTAACCTAATATTATATCTCAAATATTATAGTATATAATAACATATAAATATTATGTATATATTATGTATTCATAAAGGTGAATACATACATGCTATTATATACCATTAGATAGTATTTTGTAGTCTATGTTACTGCTATAAGTATGTATGTTAAAGTAATTAAATTCGTAGTCAAATACCTTCCCACAAAGAAAATTACTAGGAAATTCCTACTAACATTTCAGTACAAAATAATAATTCTACACCAATTTTTCCAGTGACTGAAGAGAAGAGAATACTTTCCAACTGACTGTATAAGGTCTAAATTACCCTGATATTAAACAGACATAGACATTAAGAGGAAAAGCACAAGTCAATATATATCAAAATGTATATGCCAAAATTTAAAAATATATAGTAAATTCAATGAAATAATACAGAAAAAAAGATAATTAGGACCAAAGCATATAAAATCAATCTGTATAATTAATCATATTAAAAAACTCAAGAACAAAAAAAGTAAAATTATATGATTAACATAATAGAAACAGAAAAATTAATTGATAAAATCCAAGATACATTTCTGTTATAAAGTCTCAGCAAAATATAAATATAGTGAAATTTTCTAGACATGATAGAACTGATAAAAGATGTTTATGAAAAACCTAGTTAACATCACACATATTGGTGAAAGTCTGAAAACTTTCCCCTTAATAACAGGAAAAAGAGAGGACTATATGCTTTCACTACTTCTATTCAACTTTGTACTGGAGGTTCTAGCCAGTATAATAAGGAAGAAAGAAATAAAAAAAAAAGAAGGTATGCAGATAGGAAAGGAAGGAATAAAGCTGTCTTTAGCCAGAGACAACGTGATTGCCTATATATCTGATGACATCTGCAAACAAAATTTACTGGGATTACTAAGTGAGTTTAGCAAGGTGATTTATGGTTCAGAATATTCAATCTTATTAAGATGTCAGTTGGCCCTAAAACGATCCAGATTAAACACGACCCCAGTGTATATAGGTAAATTGCATGTCACGGGGTTTGGTGCACAGATTATTTTACACCTAATAGATAGTTTTCAATCTTCACCCTCCTCCCACCCTCCACCCTCGAGTAGGCTCTGTTGTCTGTAGTTCCCTTCTTTGTGTCCATATGTACTCAATGTTTAGTTCCCACTTATAAGTGAGGACAAGCAGTATTTGGTTTTCTGTTCACTTAGAATAATGGTCTCCAGCTCTATCCATGCTGCTGCAAAGGACGAGATCTCATTCTTTCTTATGGCTGCATGCTATTCTGTAGTGTATATGTATGTACAACATTTTTTTATCCAGTTACCATTGATGGGCATTTAGGCTGATTCTATGTCTTTGCTATTGTGAATAGTGTTGCAATAAACATACACATAATGTGTCTTTATGGTAAAATGATTTATATTCCTTTGGGTACATAATCAATAATGGGATAGCTGGGTTGAATGGTAATTCTGTTGTAAGTTCTTTGAGAAATCACCCAACTGCATTCTGCAATGGCTGAATTGACTTATATTCCCACCAGCAGTGTATAAACATTCCCTTTTTTCCACAACCTTGGTAGCATATGTTATTTTTTGACATTAATAATAGTCATTCTGACCGATGTGAGATGTTATCTTATTGTGGTTTTGATTTGCATTTCTCCAATAATTAGTGATGTTGAGAATTTTTTCATATGCTTGTTGGCCACATGTATGTCTTCCTTTCAAAACTGTCTGTTCATATTCTTTGCTTACTTTTTTATGGAGTTATTTGATTTTTGCTTGTTAATTTGTTTATGTTTCTTATAGATTCTAGGTATTAGAACTTTGATGGATTCATAGTTTGAAAATACTTTCTCCCATTTGTAGGTTGTCTGTTTACTCTGTTGACAATTTCTTTTTGCTGTGCAGAAGATCTTTAGTTAAATTAGAATCATTTTTCAATTTCTGTTTTTGTTGTAATTGCTTTTGGCATCTTCATCATGAAATTTTTGCCAGGCCTTATGTCCAGAATGGTATTTCCTAGGTATCTTCCAGGGTTTTTGTGGTTTTAAGTTTTGCATTTAAGTTTTTAATCAATCTTGAGTTAATTTTTGTATATGGTCTAAAGAAGGGGTCCAGCTTGAGCTTTCTACATATTGTCATGGATCCCTGGGGTGATGCTTTTCTGGCTGGAAACCCCTGTGGCTAGTGGCACCTTTGCTCAAGTTTTGCTCAAACCTACTGGGCTTGTTCTGCCCACTTGGTCTGGCAGGCTGTGCTCAGTTCACACTACTGGCCTGCATCCCATGCCAGCCAAGGGTGAGTAGAGTGGCAAGGGTTGTGTGAGCAAGTGAGTGTGGGGTCCAGCCATTGTGCACAGCCAGGCATGCTGGCTGCAGTGGGGCGGGCAGCTCCAGGCACTGGCCCTGGTGCTGGCTCCCTGTGAGGCTGCAGTTGGAGCAGGTGTACCCCAAGCAGGTTCCACGGCTGGCACCAAGGACTGCGGTGATGCCTGGAGGCTTGGAGATGCCAGGAACCACAGAGTCCCAAAGAGGGTGTCACACCCCTGGTTCAGAGAGCTCCTAGGTCTGGGCTCCCTCAAAGACCACAGCTCTTCTCTCCTTATTTCTTTTCTCCTTTTTGTCACCTGCAATGTGGTGAGCAAGGGGCATGTTTCAGCCCCGTTTGTGTTACAGCTCTTTTAGTCCTGCCATTCGGCAGATCCTGAGTTCTTGTCCCGTATCCAGGAAGAATGATGTACGTGGACTACTGGAGGGTGAACAAGGTGAAGAGGAGCTTTATTGAGTGATGAAACAGCTCAAAGGATACCTGCATTGGGTAGATCCTCTCTGCAGGCAGGGTGTCCTGGTGAGTGTTCAGCTTTCAGCAGAGAGGAGACCCTGGAGTGGGTAGCTCCTCTCTCTGCAGCTGATAGTCTGACATCTCCACAGCTCTTAGTGGTAAGGTCCCCTTTATCATTTCTGATTGTGTTTATTTGGACCTTTTCTCTTTTTTTCTTATTAGTCTAGTGAGTGGTCTACCTATATTATTTATTCTTTCAAACAATCACCTTCTAGATTTGGTGATCTTTTGTATGTTTTTTCCTGTCACAATTTCCTTCAGTTCAGCTCTGATTATGGTTATTTCTTGTCTTCTGCTAGCTTTGGGGTTGGTTTTCTCTTGTTTCTCTAGTTCTTCTAGGTGTAATGTTAAGTTGTTAATTTGAGATCTTTCTAACTTTTCAATGTGGGTATTTAGCGCTATAATCTTCCCTCTTAACACTGGTTTGGCTGTGTCCTAGAGACCATTGTATGTTGTGTCTTTGTTCTCATTAGTTTCAAAGAATTTTTATATTTCTGCCTCAATTTCATTATTTAACTCAAAAGTCATTCAGGAGCAGATTGTTTAATTTTCTTGTAATTGTATGGTTTTTAATAATTTTCTTAGTGTTGATTTCTATTTTTATTGTGCTGTGGTCTGAGAGCAAATTTTTTTGAATTTGCTAAGGGTTGTTTTTATGGCTAATTGTGTGTTCAATTTTAGAGTATGTGCCATGTACAGATGAGCTGAAGAGTCCCTTCAGCTCATTGGTCCATTTGGTCAAGTATTGCACTCAGGTCCTGAATAGCTTTGTTGGTTTTCTGCCTTGATGGAATGTCTAATACTGTCAGTGGGCTGTTGAAGTCCCCGACAATTGTTGTGTAGTTATCTAAGTTTCTTTGTAGGTCTCTTAAGAACTTGTTTTATAGATCTGGATGCTCCTGTGTTGGGTGCCTGTATTTTTAGGACAGTTAGGTCTTCTTGTTCAATTGGATCCTTTACCATTATGTAGTACCCTTCTTTGTTGGTTTAAAAGTCTGTTTTGTCTGAAATTAGAATAACAATCACTGTTTTCCATTTGCTTGGTAGGGTTTTCTCCATCCCTTTACTTTGGACTTATGTGTGTCATTGAATGTGAGATGAATCTTTTGAAGACAGCATACCATGGATCTTGTTTCTTTATCCAAATTGTCACTCTGTGCCTTTTAATTGGGGTATTTAGCCCATTTACATTCAAGGTTAATATTAATATATGTGGATTTGATCCTGTCATCATGTTGTTAGCGGTTGACATTGTTTGCATGGTTGCTTTATAGTGTCAATGGTCTGTGTGCTTAAGTGTTTTTTTGTAGTGGTAATGGTCTTTCCTTTTCATATTTAGCACTCCATTCAAAACTTCTTGTAAGACATGTCTGGTGGTAACAAATTCCCTTAGCATTTGTTGTCCAAAAAGGATCTTATTTCTTCTTCACTTATGAAGCTTAGTTTGGCTGGATATGAAATTCTTGGTTGAAATTTATTTTCTTTAAGAATGCTGGATGTAGGTATCCAATCTCTTCTGGCTTATAGGGTTTCTGTTGAAACATTGGCTTTTAGCCTGATGGAGTTACCATTGTAGGTTACCTGACCCTTCTTTCTAGCTGCCTTTAACACATTTTCTTTCATTTCAACTTTGGAGAATCTGATAACTATGTGTCTTGAGGATGGTCTCCTTGTGTAGTATTTTGCAGGGGTCCTCTGCATTTCCTGAATTTAAATTTTGGTCTGTAGTGAAGTTGGAGAACTTTTCATGGATGATATCTTGAAATATGTGTTCTAAGTTGCTTGCTTTCTGTCGCTATCTTTAGGGATACCAGTGAGTCATAGATTTGATCTCTTTACATAATCCCATATTTCTTAGAGGTTTGTCCATTCTTCTTTAATCTTTTTTCTTTTCTGAGCTGAGTGAGTTATTTTGGAGAACCACTTTTTAAGCTCTGAGATTCTTTCCTCAGCTTGGTTGATTCTGCTGTTAATATTGTGATTTTATTCTAAAATTCTTGATGTGAGTTTTTCAGCCTTGTCAGATCACTTTGGTTCTTTCTTAAGATGGCCATTTTTTTTCTTTCACCTTCCATATCATGTTATTGTATTCTTTAGAATTATTGAATTGGGTTTTGACTTTCTCTTGAATTTTGATTATCTTCCTTCCTATTCATATTCTGAATTCTATTTCTGTCATTTCAGCCACTTCAGCATTGTTAATAACCATTGATGGGGAACTAGTGTGGTTGTTTGGGGATATGAATATTCTGGCTTTTTGAGTTGCAATAGTTCTGTTCTGTTTTTTTCTCATCTGTGTGGGCTGATATTTCTTCAATCTTTGAAGTTGCGGTCCTTTGAATGGTATTTTTTTATTTTATTTATTTATTTTTTTACTTATATCTTCTTTGATGCCCTTGGGGTTTAATAGTGGTATAATGTGGGTTCAGCCAACAGGCTTCCTTTTTGGAAGATTTTATGGGGCTAAGGCTCAGCTTAACCATCTTGGGCTGCATGCTCTATCTCTGGACGATTGATATTGGGACTCTGGCTTTGTTCTCTAGCCCCTCAAGGTTGGGAACCTGCTGCACTGGAGGGAATGAGGTGTTCCTGAATGACTGTCCACAACACTCCAATTGGTGGTGCTGGCCAAGTCACTTCATCAGGGTGGTGGCGATGGGATCCATTCTTGTTCACACATGCCAGCAGCCGTGGCAGCATGTCAGAGTGCATCATTGTTAGCTGGGCTGGGGTGTGGCAGATGTGGGACTGCTGGTGTCTGTGCATTTGTTTGAAGTGGTGGTGGTGTGGGGCAGAGGGCAGGGACACTGGCATCTGTGTGCATGTTTGTATTGGCAGTGGTGTTGGCATGGGGGCAGGGAACTGTCAAGCATGGAGCTACCAGCCTCTGTGCATTTGGACCAGCTGCATTGGTAGTGTGGAGCTGGTGGTGGGGCCACTACCATTCATGTACCTATATACACCTTGGCAGTGTCAGCATAAGGGCAACGTGCTGCCTGGCATGGGACTGTTGGCCTCCATGTTCACATTTATGCTGGCAATGGCAGCTTGTTGAGGGGTGTGCACTCACACCAGCAACAGTGGTGTGGTGGAGGGGAGGTGAGATCCTCCCGTGTGTGTGTTGCAGCAATGCAGTGGGGGCGTGTGATATGGTTTCAGTCTGTGTCCCTGCCCAAATCTCTTGTCAAGTTGTCATCCCAGTGTTGGAGGTGGGGCCTGGTGGGAGGTGAATGGATCATGGGGGCAGTTTCTCATGTATGGTTTAACACCTTCCATCTTGGGTCTGTTCTCATGATAGTGAGTGAGTTCTCATGAGATCTGGTTATTTAAAAGTGTGTAGCACCTACTCCTGCCTTCCTCCTGCTTGAGTCATATGAAGTGCCTCGCTCTTGCTTTGCCTTCCTTTATGATTAGAACTTTCTGAGGCCCCACCAAAAGCAGAAACTGCTATGCTTTTTATACAGCCTGCAGGAACATGAGAAAATTAAACCTCTTTTCTTTATAAATTACTCAGTCTCAGATATTTCTTTATAATAGTATGAGAATGGACTAATACAGCATGGCTATGGGCAAATGTGTGCCATCAAAGCAGCATGGGGGAGGATGCAGTGAGGTGAGTGCATGGATGGGCTTCTGCATATCAGCAGGGGCTGCTCTCCTGGAGCTCTTTGATAGTCAGGTGTGGTTTGCTGGTGAAGGAGCTATGATGTGTGCTTCCAGGATTCATCACAGTTGGGTGTCTGAGGCTGCACTGCAAGTGGGCATGGCCAGACTGGTCCTATCTCACGGGCAAAACTGCCCTGCTGTGTCCAGGTCCAACAGTATCCCTAAGGCTAAAGTCTCCCAGGGGAGCATGGTAAGCCTTAGGGAATGGGTATCCTTCTCTGTGCTTCATTGCAGATGTTCCCACACCAAACACTCTGGGCACTGCACAGGTTAGTCCTGCCCCTACCACTTATCTAAGCAGCCCTCCCTGCCAGCTCAAGTGTCTGAGGGTTGTCGGGTCTCCTTCTGTCAGAATTTCAGAGGTCTCCGGCAAGAGTGGGTTGCTTCTCACCTGTTCAGCTCACTTCTTTCCCAGGAGTTTTGGGGGCCAGGAAAGAGTCCTGATGCATGGTAGCCAGTGCAGGGTTCCCAGCTTCCTTGCCCTTCAGCCCATAGTGTGTGTCCTCCCTCTGTTTACTCTCAATGCCTTCTTTCTAAAGCCCTGCTGAGAGTGTACCAGTTTTCCTGATGTCCTGGTGTCTTGGTGGCAGATGTTCCTCCTGGCTGCGTTTAGTAAGCCATTTTGCCAGTTAACCCTGTTTTGTTCTTAATAATCATCATTCTTCAATCTTCAGTGCTACTCTGAAATTCTTTTACTAACTTCTTAGATTGCTTATTAATATTTGACAATTCCTTTCTTTTTAACTTAACACTTATTTATTATATGTACATTCCCATTGAAGTAATATATTAGCTGTACTGTAGGACTTTTCCTAAGTGGTTTTTTTTTATAATTTAGTTTTATTTTTTATGATTTTTTTTCTTAAATGGGTACATAAGATTGTGGGTTTTAAAACAATTTCAGAAACATTTTATTTACATTTTTGTTATTAATTTCTGATTTCATTATGCTATTTTCAAAGAATGTGATGTGTTATATAAATTTTAAATTTTTTGAGAGTTGTTTTACAACTCAATATGTGATACATTTTTTCAAATGTTTTTTTCTTTACTTCAAAAATAGGGAGCATTTTTGACCTTTTTCTTTCTTTCATACTCCACAGCTTGTCTATCAGTGAGTACAGAAAATATTCATAATCATTCTACTTCATACTCATGCCCAGATGTATAAAACATGTAAAGATGTATGCTGAAACTTTAAAAAATCTTTCTTGTTTCTAGCCTCTCTTATTTGCGCTCTCATTTCTTTCTCTCTCATATTTTCCATATTCTTACCACTGTTATTCTGTGTTGCAATCTAGATAATTTCTTCAGATTTATCTTCTAGATCACTATCCCTCTCTTCTGCCTTGGTTAGTTGTTTAAGTCATTCACCAAATTTCTAATTTTAGTTTTTTTCTACTTGTAGAAAGTATATTTGAATAGTTGGTTGTTTAATTTAATTTTATTTATATTAACCTATTATAATGGAATCACATTATGTGCTGTCTTGGGCTCTTTGGTTTTACTAATCTTCCAATTCTTAGCCATTAGTTCTCACTCCCATAATATTAATCATATTTGTCTTTCTAACATCAGTTATATAGATAAAATTCATTAATTTTGAGTGTATGATTAAAGAGTTCTTACAAATGTGTATAGCTAGGTAAGCATCACCATACTTATGATACAGACCATTCCATCACCTCAAATTTCCCCTCATAGCCTTTGGCGTCAGTCATTCCTCTCGCCCATCCCAGCTATTAGCAACTACTGATCTGCTTTCTGGCACTATAGTTTTACATCTTCTATAATTTTATATAAATTGAATCATAATGTATATAGCGTTTAATTTTTGAATTTTTTTATTTAGCAGTTTTTGTGTTTCATTTTTGTGTGTCAGAATTTTGTTTTTGTTAATGAGTAATTTTCCATTGAATGGGCATACCTCAAATTTTGAATTTATTCAAAACTGACGAAGTTATTAGTTTCCTATGGCTGCTTTAACAAAGCATCACAAACTGGACAGCTTAAGCAACAGCAATTTACTGTTTTACAGTTCTGGAGGCTAGAATTATGAGATCCAGGTGTTGGCAGGGTTGATTGCTTCTGAATTCTGTGAGGGACAATGTTTCAAGCCTTTCTCCTTGCTTCCAGTGGTTTTCTGGTAATCTTCAGCTTTCCTTGGCTTGCAGATATATCATCCCAATCTGTTTTTTTTTTTTTTTTCTTGAGCAATAAAGCTGTTTATTTCACCTGGGTGCAGGTGGGCTGAGTCTGAAAAGAGAGTCAGCGAAGGGAGATAAGGGTGGGGCCATTTTATAGGATTTGGGTAGGTAAAGGAAAATTACAGTCAAAGGGGGTTTGTTCTCTGGCGGGCAGGAGTGGGGGTCGCAAGGTGCTCAGTGGGGGCGCTTTTTGAGCCAGGATGAGCCAGGAAAAGGACTTTCACAAGGTAATGTCATCACTTAAGGCAAGGACCAGCCGTTTACACTTCTTTTGTGGTGGAATGTCATCAGTTAAGGTGGGGCAGGGCGTATTCACTTCTTTTGTGATTCTTCAGTTACTTCAGGCCATCTGGGCGTATACCTGCAAGTCACAGGGGATGCGATGGCTTGGCTTGGGCTGAGAGGCCTGACATTCCTGCCTTCTTATATTAGTAAGAAAAATAAAATAGTGTTGAAATCTTGGGGCGGTGAAAATTTTTCGGGGGTGGTATGGAGAGAGGATGGGCGATGTTTCTCGGTGCTGCTTCAAGCGGGATTAGGGGCGGTGTGGCAACCTAGAGTGGGAGAGATTAAGCTGAAGGAAGATTTTGTGGTAAGGGGTGATATTGTGGGGATGTTAGAAGAAACATTTGTCATATAGAATGATTGGTGATGGCCTGGATATGGTTTTGGATGAATTGAGAAACTAAATGAAATAAGAGAAGGAAAAAAACAGGTATTAAAGGTCTAAGAATTGGGAGGACCTAGGACATCTGATTAGAGAGTGCCTAAGGAGATTCAGCATAGTCCTGCCAGCAAAGATTATTTACTTCAAGAGCTAAGAGTGGCAGTTTGGGGATAGCACGAGGAGATATCAGCTGTGATGGCTTGGAGAAACAGTGTAAACCGGCAGTGTAAACAAGAGCAGGGCATGTATGAGTAGTTGAGAACGGTGAATAGGAGTATGACTTGACAGAAAATAGTAGGGATGACAAGTTTTTTTGGGGCACATTCTAAGTTGGTCCGGTGTCTGGAATGAGACTGGGGCCTAATAAAAAGGAGTGTCTATACAGGAGCTTAAATGGGCTGTATCTTGTAGCATTCTGAGGACAGGCCTGACTTCTGAGAAGCGAAAGTGGTAAAAGTATTGTCCAGTCCTTTTTAAGTTGGTGGCTGAGCTTGGTGAGATGTGTTTTTAATAGACCATTAGTCTGTCACTGAATACTAAGAGCCTAAAAAAATGCTTGGCTGATTTGACTAATAAAGGCTGGTCTGTTATCAGACTGTATAGAGGTGGGAAGGCTAAAGTGAGGAATTATGTCTGACAGAAGGGAATGACAAGCCTAAACTGAAGAATTATGTCTGACAGAAGGGAAGAAATGACTGCGGTGGCCTTCTCAGACCCTGTAGGAAAGGACTCTACTTATCCAGTGAAAGTGTCTTCCTAGACTAAGAGGTATTTTAGTTTTCTGACTCGGGGCATGTTGAGTAAAGCTAATTTGCCAGTCCTGGGTGGGGGCAAATCCTTGAGCTTGATGTGTAGGGAAGGGAGGGGGCCTGAATAATCCATGAGGAGTAGTAGAATAGCAGATGGAACACTGAGAAGTTATTTCTTTGAGGATAGATTTCCACGATGGAAAGGAAATGAGAGGTTCTAAGAGGCGGACTAGTGGCTTGTACGATAGCATAGCCTGCCTTTGCTGGTGTGTGGCGATTAGGCCTGATGGAACTGCCATCAATAAATCAAGCGTGATCAGGGTGAGAAACAGGGAAGAAGGAAATGTGGGGAAATGGAGTGAACGTCAGGTGGATCAGAGAGATGTAGTCATGAGGGTCAGGTGTGGTATCTGGAATAATGT
Source organism: Symphalangus syndactylus (assembly GCF_028878055.3). NCBI lineage: Eukaryota > Metazoa > Chordata > Mammalia > Primates > Hylobatidae > Symphalangus > Symphalangus syndactylus. The sequence continues at coordinate 119,698,316 of NC_072424.2, read as the reverse complement.
GGGAGGCCAGATTCAAGTACGGGGCAGGAACAATGGTAATTGTGGAGACTTAACAAAGAGTGAGTACAGCTGAAGGAGCCAGGGAGCAGAAAGTATATGCGTCAGGTGTGAGTAAGAAAATAGATTCTGGAAATTATGACAGCTGTAGAGAGTGAGTTGAGCATAGTTTGTGATTTTTAGGGCCTCTAAAAGTATTAAAGCAGCGGCAGCCACTGCATGCAGACATGAGGGCTAGGCTAAAACAGTAAGGTCAAGTTGTTTGGACAGAAAGGCTACAGGGTGCGGTTCTGGCTCTTGTGTAAGAATTCTGACCTCACTAACCATGCCTAGGAAGGAAAGGAGTTGTTGTTTTGTAAGGGATTGAGGTTTGGGAGATTAATTGGACACGATCAGCAGGGAGAGCACATGTGTTTTTATGAGAATTACGCTGAGATAGGTAACAGATGAGGATGAAATTTGGGCTTGACTGAAGTAATGGGGGCTGTCTGTGAAACCTTGCAGCAGTACAGCCCAGGTAATTTGCTGAGCCTAATGGGTGTCAGGGTCAGTCTAAGTGAAAGAAAGAGAGGCTGGGACGAGGGGTGCAGGGGAATAGTGAAAAAAGTATCTTTAAGATCGAGAATGGAATAGTGAGTTGTGGGGGAAGGTATTGAGGACAAAAGAGTGTACGGGTTGGGCACCACACGGTGGATAGGCAAAACAATTTGGTTGATAAGGCGCAGTTTTACCTGTCCAAAAACCGGACAAGTCTTACAGATTAGTTCAGGATCTGCGCCCAATCTCTGTTTTTATGTTTCCATAGCATTCTCTCAGTGTGCATATCTGTCTCCAAATTTTCCATTTTTATAAGGACATCAGTCATATGGAATTAAAGCCCACTCTAATGTACACATCTTAATTGGACTACATGTGCAAAGACCGTATTTCCAAATAAGATCTTATTCTTGAGGTACTGAAGGTTAGGCTTTCTACATATCTATTTTGAGAGAAAGCAATTTAAGCCATAACAAACATTTGTGTTATTCCTATTTTTGGCTAAATAAAATTGCATTGAACATTTAAACACAAATCTTTGAACATATGTGTAAATACTTAAGAATGGGAATGACGAATCATATGGTAAGTGTACATTTAACTTTAAATGGTACATTCCAATTGTTTTTAAAAATTTTAATTCTTTTCAGAAATGTGTAAAATCTCCAGTTGCTCTATAGCCTCATTAACAGTAAGTATTTCCAGTCATTTTACTTTTAGCCATTCTGGCATGTATTCAATCATATAACATTGTGAAAAAGCTTTCTTTTTTCAAATGATGAATGAATGCCACTGAGCATCTTTTTATGTGCTTGTTTGCAACTCGTGTATCTTCTTAGGTGTGATGTATATTTAAATATTTTATCCATTTATAAAAAGTGTTGTCTTTATAAAAGTGAATTTTAAGTGTTTATTGTATATTCTGCACACAAGTTGTTCAGACACAGATTTTGCAAATATTTTCTCCTATTCTGTAGGCTGCCTCTTAGTTTTCACGGGGGCATCATTTAAAGATTCTAGTCTCCAGACTTGCCAGACAATAAATTTCTGCTGTTTCAAGCCACCCAGTGTGTGTTACTTTGTTACAACAGTACCAGGAAAGTAAAACATATACATATTTTTAATATACTTTGTCTTTTATTCAGTTTAAAATACTTTTATTACTTGTTTTTAAATTTTATTTTAGATTTGGAGGTTCATGGGCAGGTTTGTTGCATGGATCTATTGCATTATTGTGAGATTTGGGCTTCCAGTGAAGTCATCACGCAAATAGTGAACATTATACTCAGTAGGTAATTTTTGAGCACTCATCTCCCACCCACTCTCTCCTCTTATGGAGTCTCCAGGGTTTATAATTTCTATGTCTGTGTATACTAGTTGTTTAACCCTCCCTTATAAATGGAACGTATTTTTTTTTTTTTTTTTTCCAGACAGTCTCGCTCTGTCACCAGGCTGGAATGCAGTCGCACAATCTCTGCTCACTGCAACCTCTGCCTCCCAGGTTAAAGCAATTCTAGTGCCTCAGCCTCCTGAGTAGCTGGGATTACAGGCATGTGCCACCATGCCCAGCTAATTTTTTGTATTTTTAGCTGGGGCAGGGGGGTTCCCCATAGGCGTGGTTTGGCTGTGTGCCCACACAAATCTCATCTTGAATTGTAACTCTCACAATTTCCACATGTCGTGGGAGGAACCTGGTGGGAGATGATTGAATCATGAGGGTGGGTCTTTCCTGCACTGTTCTCATGATAATGAATGAGTCTCACGAGATCTGATGGTTTTAAAATGTGAGTTTTTCTACATAAGCTCTTTTTGCCTGCCACCATCCATGTAAGACATGACTTGCTCATCCTTGCCTTTAACCTTTGCCATGATTGTGAGGCCTCCCCAGACATGTGGAACTGTAAGCCCAATAAACCTCTTTCTTTTGTAAATTGCCCAGTCTCAGGTATATCTTTATCAGCAGTGTGACAATGAACTAATACAACCATGTTCACCAGGCTGGTCTTGACCTCCTGACATAAGGTGATCCACTCACCTCGACATCCCAAAGTGCTGAGATTACATGTGTGAACCACTGCGCCCAGTCCAGTATTTGAATTTCTATTTCTTAGTTATTTCACTTAGGATGATGGCCTCCAGCCCCAGCCATGTTGCTGCCAAGGACATAACTTCATTATTTTTTTATGACTGAGTAGTATTCCATGGTGTGTACATAGAATATTTTCTTTATCCAAGCAATTATTGGTGGACACTTAAGTTGATTCCATGACTTTGATATTGTGAATAGTGCTATGTTATACAATAAACATATAAGCACAGGTATCCTTTTGATATAATGATTTCTTTTCCTTTGGGTAGATATCCAGCAGTGGAATTGCTAGGTGGAATGGTAGTTCTATTTTTAGTTCTCTGAGAATGCTCCAAACTGCTTTCCACAAGGATTGAACTAATTTGCATTCTCACCAACAGTGTATAAGCATGTCAGCATCTTCACCAACCTCTTATTTTTTGCCTTTTTAATAATAGCTCTTCTGACTGGCATGAGATAGTATCTCATTGTGGCTTTGATTTGCTCTGATGATTAGTTATGTTGAGCATTTTTTTCATGTTTGTTGGCCACTTGTATGTCTTCCTTTGAGAAATGTCTGTTCATGTTTTTTGCCTAATTTTTAATGGCGTTATGTGTGTTTTTCTTACCAATTTGAGTTCCTGATAGATTCTGGATATAAGTCATTTGTCAGATACATAGTTTGCAAATACTTTCTCCCATTCTGCGGGTTGTCTGTTTATTCTGTTGATAACTTCTTTTGCTGTGCAGAAACTGGTTTAATTAATCCAGATTTTCTGTTTGTTTTTGTTGCATTTGCTTTTGAGGTCTTAGTCATAAATTTTGCATCTAGGCCAATGTTCAAAATACTTTTAAAATTGCCTTATAATTTCTTATTTTACTCATAGTTGACTGATGGTTACATTGTCTAATTTTTCCAATATTTGATAAATTTCCTCTTGTGATTGATTTTTAGTTTAACAATACATTTACATAACTTTTGCTTTCTAAGTCTTAGATACCCTCAGTGTGTTTTACACTGCTAGGACATCTGTATTTGTCCTAACAAGGATTTTAAATGTTCAACAGCTATGTTTGGCTAGTGGCTACTGTATTAGCATAGTCTATGTTTTCTCATTCTTGTACTTTTAGTTTATCCAGGTACAGACGTCCCCCAACTTATTATATATAATTTATGATTTTCTCAACTTTGCAACAGTACAGAAGCTATGCACGAGTAGAAACCATACTTCCAGTTTCCATACAGCAATTCCGTTTTTTACTTCAGCACAGTATTCAGTAAATTACACAAGATCTGTCTTTTAAAATTTCCTTTGAACTTTTTTCTTTGGCCCATAAATTATTTAGAAGTGTGTTACTTAATTTCCACATGTTCAGAGATTTTACTATCTTTCTATTACTAATTTCTAGTTTTCATTTCATTATAGTCACGTAACATACTTTTATGATTTTAACTGTTTTAAATTTGTTTTATGACCTAAGATATGACCTATCATATCAATGTACCATGGATACTGGAAAATAATGGGTATTCTGCTGTTCTTATATAGAGTTTTCTATGTAGGTTCATCAAATCATGATGTATCATTTTATTTTTCACCTTCATTTTTGAAGACTTTATTTCCTAGAATTTATAATTTTTAATTGTTATTTGGTTTCAACGCCTTGGACATAAAATTTTACTCCCTTTTGGCTTTATGCTTGCAGTTAACTATCATTTGAATTGTTGTTATTTTATCAAAGTAACCTGTATTTTCGTTCTGTCATTTACAAGAAATGCATTCAGAAAGAGAAATGCTTGTGATTTCAGATTGCTGTGCATCACGCATGAGCTCTTATGCTCCTCTCTGATGGCAACCCTCTTTCTAATTAGGCAAATTCCAAAATAACACTATTAACTGATTACATTTCAGCATATTTTTGAATTAAATCACTTCACTTCCAAATAAGTTAAAGAAATTCTGGTGTCAAGAATATGTAATCACTATACATTTTTGTGAATCTCTACAAACCTTCCATCAAATTAATAGAGATCAACTAGAGATCAATAGAGAACAAAAACAAAAAGACAGAAACAAACAAAAATAAACAACAACAAAAAAACCCAATGCATCCGTTGGCATCAAGACCATTGGCTGTGCAACAATAGTTGTGCAGAGAAGTGTGGAGAGTCCTATCAGCAGAGGAATGCAGAAATTACTGAGAGTTCTTACCAGCCAAAACAGTGCTTCTTAATGAATGAGAACTTAGGTGGTAAACCAGGAAACTCTGAGAAACCCTTATACCTTCCAGTGTCTGATGAGTGCTATCAGACTTCACTTAATCACTTAGCGGCCCATGAGAAAATTTAAAGTTTTGAAACAGCCTATGCTTGCTACAGCCTCAGAAATATTCAACATATAGTCCCTTTTAGAAGGACTTTTAAAAGTATCTTTTAGAATTTTGACCTGGAAAAAACAAAAAACAAAAAACCCTGCTAGAAAACAAGTATAACTGGGCAACGTATAAAAACTGAGAATCTCTGAGATTAAAACAAAAGAGTTCAGCTGGGCACAGTGGCTCACGCCTGTAATCCGAGCACTTTGGGAGGCTGAGGTGGGTGGATCACCTGAGGTCGGGAATTAGAGACCAGCCTGACCAACATTAAGAAACTCCATCTCTACTAAAAATACAAAATTAGCCGGGTGTGGTGGCGCTGCCTGTAATTCCAGCTACTCAGGAAGCTGAGGCAGGAGAATTGCTTGAACCCAGGAGGCGGAGGTTGCAGTGAGCCAAGATTGTGCCATTGCACTCCAGCGTGGGCAACAAGAGCGAAACTCCATCTCAAAAAAAAGAAAAAAAATTCATACACTGAATGGAATGAACATATGTCTATAAAAGGCAGATTTTAGTTTTAAGAGGCTAGCAGAATATATATACAAATTTTTTAAGATGACACAATTTTGGGATGTAAGGCCTTTAAAGCATGGAAAATTTAGGAGTAAAAGCAGAAAGTTTTAATAAGACTTTCTATTTCTGAAAGACACAAGTGGCACATTTTTGAAAATGTAGCAGCTTTGACAGAGGAGAGGTTTATGGAGTCATGAAATTGGAAAAACTACTATAACTTATCTTCACCTCCTACAAATGAACCAACTGCAAGAAGTTTAGGAAAACCAGTGTAATATACAACTGGGGTAGAAAGCTTAATAATAGAACTCAAAACACAGATATTACAAGGAAAAAGATGTATGAACATGAATTAAGTATATTCCAACAAGATGAAAGTATACCATAAATAATTAAGTCCAAAAAGAGGATGAAATATATTTTTATCACCTACCGCCTAAACTCACATGTAATTATTAAATGCTTGTTAAGAACACTCGCTATTTCACCACACCTCTGCAGAGGGTCAATACAATTTAGTAGTAACGTTTAGACAGCCAACGTTGCTGTCTTTTTAGGCGTTCCCTCCCTCCCCATGTTTTCTAGGTGCCTGCATTTTTGCACCTTCTGCAGCATTTCCTACCCCTGGACATTTTTCCAGGTCACACTGTCAAAAGCTGTAACAATGAGTCATCACCTTGTGACAGAATGGCATCTTCTTCTGTGTCAGAGAAAGGAGTGAGCCATCTCCAAATTACCACTTGCATTCTTGGGCTACTCCTGTTATCAGTGGTGCTAGTCTTGGTCTTCTGAGATGTAGACACCAAAGCAGGTAAAGATTTTACTGGGGGAAACGCCTCTGTGAGAGAAAATATGGAGTTAACCTGAGAAGGCTGGAAGAAATGACCAAGACAGCCTAAATATTCCCCTCAGCTTCACTACACTTTAAACATCTTTCTTCCTGACTATAGGTCCCTGTCTTCCATTTTCTTAAAAATTTACTTTAGAAAACTTAAAATTGTAAATGCTTCCTCTGTCTTTTTGTGATATAAATCTTCTCCCAGCCTCTTGCCAGTTCCAAAACCCAGGAATGTCTTTCTCAAATACCTGGGAACCAGCTCTTTGAAATATAATCATCAAGAAAGATAGCGTCTCTGTCGCTCCCAGTGTCTGTGCTAGGGTAGAAGCCTGACCATAATAAGGGCCAATTAGCAAACACAGATGCCTAATCACATTGACCAACCTCTTCCTAATGTCCTCCAGCACTTTTCCACTAGCTCACCCCAGGGCTAAATAACTCTCCCAGATTTTCTTTCAGATGAGTTGAATTCGATCTCTCTTTCCCATTGCAATAACCTTGGAAAAAAAGTCTTCTTTGACCATTTAACTCTGTCCAGTGAAATTTTTCTTTGAGAGAAACACTAGACTTGATAAAAGTTTAGCCCTGCATGAAGGAAAGGGAGGAAAGGTTGGTGAAAGCCCCCTAGATTGCCTTATAGTCTAAAGAATGTTTGGTAATTCTATCATGGAGCCCTTAAGCCAAAGCTGTCTCTCACAAGAGTCCCATGTTTCCCAGGAATAGGTATACTTACTTACCATTCCTCTGGGTTTCAGTTACTGGTTACGGTCAGCCTGTAGGAAGCTTGGTTTTGTTGCAAATGCCGTCATGGATTTCAGAGCACTGTAGCTGGGGTCCTTTGTTCATCTTTGTCATTGTAGTTGGAGTTCCGCTGCAAGTGTATTCAAGGCAGCTACCCTATATTACTTTACTAAAACTTTTGGTTCAGTGTTCAGTGAGTTCATTGCTGGGCACTTTCCTAAAGATACACTGCAACTGATTGGACTAGTGTCTTTCATTCTAGAGAAGGCGTGAGTTTGTGTTTATTCTCATGAAGGAAAAAAACAGATTACCATACTGTGAAAATAAAATAAAATTTCAGGACCTTCCAAACTTATTATGCCAAGGGGAAAAATTAAGCCCTGGAAACTGAGTTATGTAACATGGGTGTTTATCTTCCCTGGTGCATGACCATTACTTCCTGACCTTTGTGTTGAGATGTTGTACATTAACTGGACTCCTTATTCTTCATCCAAACCTAGACTAAATTATGTTGGAAATAGAGACCCTTCTGATTGTTACCACTTAATGATAGTATGTTAAGCAATCTCTTTAGAGTGTACTCAATAGAAGCCAATCAAATCTTATATCTGTGTGTTAGCTTTGAATGGAGAATGTTGTAATCCTGTTCAGCACCTCTGTTTTTGCATATATAAACAATTTTTACTAGGAGCAGTGGTTAGCATTCTTTGGCAACCATGTTTCCCAGACAGCCACCCTCACATTTTGCACTTGAATACACTCTTTTAACTAGATTTTTAGCCTTTTTCTTATTTTAGGTTGACAATATTTTGCTATAGAAACCAGATATAATTAACAGGAGCGTACAAATGTAGCTGAGAAGAACAAGAAGTAAATTAGAGTTGACACTTGGACAACAGGGGTTTGAACTGCATGGGTCCACTTATACACAGATTTTTTTCAATAAATATGTTGGAAATTTTTTTGGAGATTTGCAACAATTTGAAAAACTTGCAGAAGAACCACATAGCCTAAAAATATTGAAAAAATAAGAAAAATGTCTGTCATGAATGCATAAAATATATGTAGATACCAATATTTTATTATTTGCTATCATAAAATATACACACATCTACTATTTAAAGTTAAAATTCCATCGGTACAGTCACACTCACACTTACCATATATGGTGCCATTCATGGTTGAGATAAATGTAAATGAATGTAAAAATGCATTATTAAATCATAACTATAAAATTAACTATAGGCCGGGCACGGTGGCTCACGCTTGTAATCCCAGCACTTTGGGAGGCCGAGGCGGGCGGATCACGAGGTCAGGAGATCGAGACCACAATGAAACCCCGTCTCTACTAAAAATACAAAAAAAAAATTAGCCGGGCATGGTGGCGGACACCTGTAGTCCCAGCTACTCGGAGAGGCTGAGGCAGGAGAATGGCGTGAACCTGGGAGGCGGAGCTTGCAGTGAGCCGAGATTGTGCCACTGCACTCCAGCCTGGGTGACAGAGCAAGACTCCATCTCAAAAAAAAAAAAAAAATTAACTATAGTACATACTATACTACTGTAATAATTTCATAACCACCTCTTGTTACTATTGGAGTAAGGTCAAGTGTTTGCAAGTATCCCCTTAAAATGCTGTATGATGCTAATCATCTCTGCATGAGAAGTTCATTTCTCTGGTAAATTGTATATCTCTGTAAAAAGGGATCTCTTATATTTCTCATGTATTTTACATAATGTTTAATGCAATAGTGTAAACTTTGAATAACACCACGGGACCTATAGGAAGTGCCATTAGTGATGCTAGAAGTGCTCCCGAGAAGCAGAGAAAAGTCCTTACATTACAAAAAAAAGTTGAATTTCTTGATATAAACTGTAGATTGATGTCTGTAGCTGCCGTTGCCTGCCATTTCAGAGAGTTAATTCATCTTGTAAGCAGATAACATAAACTTATGGTATCAATGAATACAATATAATACTGTAAATATATTTTATCTTCCATATGATTTTCTTAATAACATTATCTTTTCTCTAGTGTACTTCAGTGTAAGAATACAGTATATGATACATATAACATACAAAATACTTGTGACTATGTAATTGGTAAGGCTTCTGGTCAATAGCAGGCTATTAGTTAAGATTTTGGGGAGTCAAATGTTACACACAGATTTTGATTGGGCATGGGTTGGTGCTTCTAACCCCACCATTGTTCAAAGGTCAACCATACATATGATATAGTTTAGTTTTGTATCCCCACCCAAACCTCATCTTGAATTATTAACCCCACGTGTTGAGGGAGGAACTTAAGGGGAGGTGACTGAATCATGGGAGTGGTTTCCCCCCTGCTATTCTCATGATAGTGAGTTCTCACAAGATCTGATGGTTGTATAAACCTCTGTCATTTCTATTGCTCTCACTCACTTCTCTTGGTGGCTGCCATGTAAGACGTGCCTGTTTCGCCTTCCGCCACGATTGTATTTTTCCTGAGGCCTCCCAGCCATGCAGAACTGTGTGTCATTAACCCTCTTTTCTTGTTAAATTACCCAGTCTCTGGTATGTCTTCACAGCAGTGTGAAAGCAGACTAATACAACACAGGAATCCAACTTTGTGTGCATCCTCAGAATTTCCTCAGCAACTTGTTCATTCTGAGAATTTTCATGCTTCCCATGCATAACTACTGCCATTTTTGGCACCCTTATGGAGCCCTCCTAGCTAAATAGCATCTAAGATGAAGTCTAGCTCTTGCATATCTCTCAACCTCAAAACACTCAGCCCTATTTGAGCTAAGTTATCCTGACACATCCAGACTTGGATAAAATTATCCATTGCACAGCACAGAATCTGGCTTCTGACCAGCCTCTTAGAAATGTATTATGCAACCTGCAATGTGTGGTGGTCGTTAGGAAATGGGGAGACCTTAACCAGTGAGATACTCGAGGAGAGAAGGAACTGAGTGGATAAATGATCCCACCTGTGGGTTACACAGAAGTGAGATTTTTCTTTTCAGGCTTTCCACAGATATATCCCCTGTGCCCAAGAGGACCTGCAGTTTCTATTTTTGTTCTTTATACTTCCTGGAGCAGTTGCTTGTGTCGCAATACACCACATCCAATTGCAATGCATCCTTTCTCCCTTAACCTTATTTTGTTTTTTGTTTCATCACACTCTTAGCATCTTTTGGGTTTTCAGCTTTCAAGTGAAATGTTAGCATTTTAATTATTGCCTCATATTCTTTTTTCTAGAGAGCCCAAACTAATACTAAGATAATTCACCCTGTTGACAGATCTAAATAAACACAAAAACAAAAAGCAAAAATTGTATAGTCCTTCCCATAGATATTTAAAAAAGCATTTCGCACACACAGACACACACATACACACACACATACTCCATCCGGAATCCTATCCTACGTAGTGGAGAAGTGAACACAGGTATTCCTGTTAAAGCAAGGAAGAAAAGCATGCCCACAATCACTACTTTGTAACATTGTGATTGGGGGATTAGTCACAGTAATTAGACAAGAGGCATAAGAATATAAAAGGAACATGCAAAATTATTACAGATGATATAATGTTTAGCTAAAAAAAAACTGAAAACATAAGAGAATTTAGTTAATTGGGAGAATTAAATTAATATATGAAATTATAAACAGGTCCGGCACAGTGGCTTATGCCTGTAATCCCAGCACTTTGGGAGGTCAAGGCAGGTGGATCACAAGGTCAGGAGTTCAAGACCAGCCTGGCCAAAATGGTGAAACCCCATCTCTACTAAAAATACAAAAAAAATTAGCTGGGCATGGTGCCGGGTGCCTGTAATTCCAGCTACTCGGGAGGCTGAGGCAGAGAATTGCTTGAAACCAGGAGGCAGAGGTTGCAGTGAGCCAAGATTGCACAACTGCACTCCAGCCTGGGTGACAGAAGGAGGCTCTGTCTCAAAATAAGTAAATAAATAATAAAAAGAAATAAATAAAATTATAAACCTTATGTAAAAATAGGCAGATCAAAGTTATCATGGAGGAAAAGATCACATTTACAATGTCAACAAACTGATAACATACCTAGGCATAAAAATAAAAAAGATAACATTATCTAATAATTTTAAACATGTAAATAATCACAGTTATAGCATCAACAATGTTATATCCAGGCATAAAAATTATAAGAAATATGCTAACATTATCTAATAATTTTAAACTCCTGAAAGAAACAAGTTTTTTTTCTTTTTCTGGATCTAGGCAAGCTGTTTTTAAAACAAGAGGACATAGGAAAAGTAAATAAGCAAGAATAATCCTAAAAGCACCCTAAAAATAAAAGCAATACATTTGAAATAGTCTTTAAAGTTAGTAAAACATATTGCAAGTCTATCTAATTAAAACAGTGTGATATTTTTACAGAAATAAACTATAGAAGGAAAAGAACAGAATAGAAAAATCAGCAATTAAACAGAAAGGCACATGTAAATTTAGTATATGAAAAGGTACTTTCTCAAAACAAAAAACAAAAAACTATTAAGTAAATGATATTTGGATAATGTGAAAGTAATTTGGAAAACAAAAAAATTGGATCATTTTCTTATGTCACACATTAAAATGAATTTTTAAAAGATCAGGGATCTAAATAAAAAGGTGAAGTTTTACAAAAGTAGCAGGTGAAACAATAATAACAGAAAGATAAATTTCTTTTTAACTGTCAATAGGAAAGATATTCTTAATCATGAATCAAAATCTAAAAGTAAAAAAAAAATTCTGTGGCATTCAAAATGGATAATTTTTACTACATAAAAATTTAAAATAAGGACATGCAAATAAACATCACCAGAGTAAAATGGAAAATGAGGAAAGATATTTGCAATAGCTATAACTGCCCTTATATATGAAAAGATTCTAAAAATTGAGAGAAAAAAATGTAATAACGTGATAGAAAAACAGGCAAAATATAGAAACATGTATTTCACAGAAAATATATAAGCTGGGTATAAAATGAAAGGTGCATAACATCCTGCATAATAAGAAACTAGGCAATTAAATAAATAAGTGCAAGTTAAATAAACTTCAGATATGATTTCTCCACAATTAGATTGATACAAATTCAAAAGTTTGGCAACATACTTTGTGGTAAGGCTTTGGAGACCCCATCACTCTCATACAGTGCTTGTAGTAATGCAAAATTATCAACCAAAGATGACAGTAAATTTAGAATATTTAGGAAAATCATATATCCATTGATACTGACAATGAGCAATCCTACTTCCATGAAATTATCAAAAAAGATAGGGTTACAAAAAATTAATTAACATATGTGACAATGTTTGTATTAACAGAAGCTTGGAAATAACATGAATGCCCTTCAGAAAGAATTAGATGAATTCACTATAGTGAATCCACATAATGCAATGAAAACCATACAGGTGAAAAAAGGAATTGATGACACCAGGGATTCGGTCTACATTCTGCTGCTTGCTGCCCACAAAGACAAACACTAAGACAATTATTACCAAGGAAGAAGGCTTTAATTGGGTGCTACAGCCAAGGAGTTGGAAGAACAGTCTCAAGTCCATCTCTGTGACTCACTGAATTCAGGGGTTTTATATAGCCGGGGAGAAATATAATGATGTATAGGAAAATAGGAACTTGGGAGGGGTAAGGATGCAATCATGGTGAATGAAGGGACTGGCATCCATTGTCTGGATGTGATGATCTGGTCAGTTTTGGCTCTTTGATATTTTTGAGAGGCCTTGGGGTCCTAACCTGAAGAAGAAAATCAGATAAAACAAATGTAAGTTTCAAGCTTTAAAACCAGAAGGGTCAATTTTTATGTTTGTCCAAAAATACTGTCTGTGGGACTATTGGGTCGGCTTCAACAGTAGTAGCGGAAGTAATTCCTTAATGTGTTCTAACAATGTGTTTCAAAAGTGTTTCAAGATTTCAAGACTTTTTCACATATTTTACAATTTTCTCTTCACAATATTACTTTGAGTCTGGTAGACTCAATATGTCCATTTTAGAGATGAAGAAACTAAGGTTAAGAAAGTTTAGTTATTTGCTCCTGTTTATTCAGCTAGTGAATGAAACAAATTGGGATTCAAATTCACATCTTTCCGAATTGAAAGCCCACAGTCCAAAAACTATTCCCACTGCTTAATAATATGCTTTTAAAGTATGATGTTGCTTTATCAATATTAAATAATTATTTTTGTTTTTCCCAAATCATCAGTGATTTTGAAAGAAAAAAGATGAATTTGAGAAAAAGAAAATAATGTAATTTTATTAATTTGTCTTTAGGAGTTTCTCATATATGGCAATTATATGGTTTGGCTGTGTCCCCACCCAAATCTCTTCTTGAATTGTAGCTCCTATAATCCCCATGGGTGGTGGAAGGGACCTGGTGAGAGGTAATGGAATCATGGGGGCAGATCTTTCCCTTGCTGTTCTCATGATGGTGAATAAGTCTAATGAGATCTGATGGTTTTTTTTTTTTTTTTTTTTTTTTTTGAGACAGAGTCTCGCTCTGTTGCCCAGGCTGGAGTGCAGTGGCGCAATCTCGGCTCACTGCAAGCTCCGCCTCCCGGGTTCACGCCATTCTCCTGCCTCAGCCTCCAAGTAGCTGGGACTACAGGCGCCCGCCACCGCGCCCGGCTAATTTTTTGTATTTTTTAGTAGAGACGGGGTTTCACCGTGGTCTCGATCTCCTGACCTCGTGATCCGCCCGCCTCGGCCTCCCAAAGTGCTGGGATTACAAGCGTGAGCCACCGCACCCGGCCGATCTGATGGTTTTATAAAAGGCAGTTCCCCTGCACACACACTTTTGCCTGCCACCTTGTAAGACATGCATTTGATTCTCCTTAGCCTTCTGCCATAATTGTGAGGCCTCCTCAGCCATGTGGAACTGTGAGTCTATTAAACGTCTTTTTTTTTTTTAAGTAAATTACCCAGTCTTGAGGTATGTCTTTATTACCAGTGTGAGTACAGACTATTACAGGCAACATGCTGAAAGTTAAGCTACCAAAACATAGAATATTCAGCAGAATAAATTAATCTGGGCTATGAGTAATCCCATTTAAGAAACTGCTCAAAGTTCATAGTTTTCTGGATGGAATGGATTAGGATTATCCATAATTTGGTAAATATATGTGTGGCTGACTTCCATGCTTTTAATAATTAAATTCAGAATATGTCTCTGCAGTTTTCTGAATATATGGATGAGGCATAAATATTTCCTAAAGATACAATTTAATTTTAAAAAATACTCGTAGCCTTCTTTTGCCTAAAAGATATGTGTAAGAATCCCATAAAAATGTCCATGTCATGGTGCAGGTTATTTTTAAAAAATAATGTATGATAATAGTAGCACTGATATTGCATCACTGCAAGAACTGAGAAGGGAAGACCTTCTGTGGACAAGAGGGAATGATTTAGGATATAAACCTAAGGAAACTAAAAAGCACCAAAAAAAAAAAAAAGAATGGGTGAATAATTGTTGAAACCTTACCCTGTATGTAGGAAAACATTAAAAACATTATTATCTCATATGTTGAGAGACTTTTCTATGAGACATAACTTTAGAGACAATTTTTTGAATATGATAGAAGAAATTCTAGATTGCCTCCCTCCTGAAAAATCTGGGTGATTGTGAAATTTGATGTCATGAAATTATAATATGAAAAATTATGTACTAACCAGAGAGCTTTGAATATCATAATAAGGCACACACTTGGCTATTTTTTTGATCCTCGGAAGTCTATCCCAAAGTAACACTGAAATTTATATTTAATTTTACTGGTAATTTGTATGTATGTATGAGTGTAGGTGCATATATGCACACCCACATGTACACACATATATACACATAAAATATTATTTATTGAGCACTACTACCTCTAAGTTCTGGCACATATTAATATCATTTTACATATTAATGTTAGGAATCAAATATTCACTATGCTTATATTCAATCAGAAATTGAGTTAAATCAGGGCTTAGTACTTTTGATTCTCCTCTCAGCCTCCTCCAGCATTTCATTCTGCTTTCTCAAAGCTCTTTAAAAAAAAATGACTCATCTATTCAACTGGTGGTTGGAGAGTCAGATGGCATTTTTCTCTGAAATTTGTGATTGTGACCTAAAAGCTACATAGAAGGAAGGTGAAGAACATACTTCTCACATCTCATATTTACGTAGGGCGTAGGGTCACAGGAAGTCTGTAGTCAGTGGTTAGTGAGTTCTGTAGAGTGGCATATGCCTGTCCTCTGAAGAAAGACACGCAAAAATTTCCTTCATTCCTCTTTAATTCAGTTTAGAAGATATAAAAGTTATTATGATAGCAGGGGGAGGGGACAGAATTGCAAAGCCATTAGGAAATACTGGAATGCAGGCTGGGGACTCAAATCAAGTGCTTGCGAGCACTCCCAGTTTAGGCTAGACTTGGATATTTAATATTCTTTAGATGTCTTGAGCACCATGGGATTCATGCAATTTCTATTATTCTGTGAGCTGGGCGACTTTAGCCCCATTTAAGGACCTGGCTACTAATGATGGGATACTATTCCTCATAAAACGTAGACACATAAGAACTAATTGTACAAGGTACTATTATTATTCCCGTTTTGCTAATAAAGAATTGGTTCTCAAAGAGGTTAAGCTACTTGAGATGGGATTTAAAGATTATAATCTTATTGCTTTCTAAATTCAAACAGTGCTCATGGAAGCTATTATGAAAACACTCAATTCTGAAATATGAAAAATCTGGTAAGTAGCTCACCATTGCAGATGTGATGCCTGAGGAATGTTAATGGTCTCAATGCTGCTTATATTTTATTTCTTTACATTTTAGTGCATGGGGGACAGTCTTTCCTGTCACCCTCCATTCTAGATATACCTTACTTAGGAGACTTCAGGAAGCTTCTCTCCATCCTCAGGAGAGTGCAGATGCCTCACTACATATGATGGGGTCACACACATCTCAGTAAGTTGAAAATATGTCAAAACTGCATTTAATATACACTACCAAATATCATAGCTGAGCCTAGCCTACCTTAAATGTGCTCAGAGCAACAGGAACAAGAGTTGGGCAAAATAGTATAACACAAAGCCTAGTTTATAATAAAGTGTTGACTAACTCATGTAATTTATTGAGTACTGTATTGAAAGTGAAAAACAGAATTGTTGTATGGGTACTTGAAGTATGATTTCCATTGTATGTGTATTGCTTTCACAGCGTCGTAAAGTTGAAAAATCCCGTATTCAGCCATCATAAGTTGAGGTCTGTCTGTACTGTATTTTGTTGTGGAGAATGAGAATTGCTTTATTCTTCCTAATATTTTCACTTGTAGATTCACCTGCCCATGGGGTCAAGGACTCTTCTTTTTCTTCCACTGCCATGTGGAAGCTTAACAGAGCAGGGATGATCTGTCATCTGTGTAACAAGATGGACAAATTGCCAAATTCATCTAGGACAAGGCAAGAAGGGATGGTGAATGGAGCTAAACACTTAGGTTCTACATATTTAAATAGACATCCCCCCCTACATGCTTTACCTGTCAATTTTAGAATGTTCAAATCTTAGTTAATACTCATGTCCTCTGTTTCTGCCCTTAAAGTTGAGTCTTCCCTGGTTGAACTCTCACTACACTCACATGCGCATGTGCTCACAAACAAACACGCACACTTTCAGGTTCTGTGGAATGCTTTTAGTGTTTGCTTCTTGTCATCTTGTTTTTCACAAGAAGAAAATGACAGGTATTAGACTATGTAAGAGTAAGCTTGTTTTCCAGAGTTCCCAATCACATCCCACACATTCAAAGCACTGCTACCCTCAGGTATATTTGCTAAATGTATTAATCTCTCAATGAAGTGATTTGTTTATGCTTTTAGCAATAGGTTAGAGGCAGGAAAGGGATTAGATTAGGCACTCCTGGGATTCTGATCTGATCTGTGCATGCTGCCTCACTTACGGAAAGGAAAACAATGAAAATTTTCTGTTGAATACTTGGTGGCTAATTAGACTTTTTATTATCTAAAGACTAATTGGTTTCTTATCCATTCTATTCATTTAAGGTGAAATACTAATTAAATGTTTTCTCCCCGTGATTTTTGTGAAGACAACAAAACAGCTAATGAATGGAAAAGGGAGTTTCAGCATTTTAAATGGATATAAATAAATATATACAGGGAGTTTATATGTTTTATTGGGGATTTTAAAATACAGATGGAGCTTACTCTGCATAGATTTACCATTATCAAAAATCCCTAACATTATAACAGGCTAAATATGCCATAATGGAAGAAGAGAATTAAACCAGTGATGTATTAGAGTGAGATTCCTTCTACATCCTCCCTGTTTCCTTCATGCTGCCTTTCTCTTGCTTCACTACATTACAGTGCTTGAAAACCCAGCAGGCTTAAGTCTGTTCCTGCTGTGAGTGTGTGTGTGAGTTCATGTTCCTTCAGGAGGCGAAGTCACACTAATAATAATTTCTGTTAGTGGCAATTTGGAAAAGTCTTATGTTACTAAAGACTGCTGAATGACTACACGAAGAACTATTTATTGAAGTAGCTAGTATTTAAATGTGTTTTTGTGACAGGTGGTCAGGCTTCCTTAGAAGGAAAAAAGTGATTTCTGACTACTTGATCAGGCCCTTTTTTTGCATGATAAGAGAAATAAGCAGAAGAGTCTAAATTTTTTTGCTTAACTTTTTATCTTGAAACAGTTTAAGGCTCACAGTCAGCTGCAATCATAATACATAGCTTATCCTTGTACTTTCTACCCACCTCTCTCCAATATCTTACTTAAGCATAGAACATTATCCAAAGCAGGACACTCACATTGATACTATACTGTTAAGTAAACTACAGACTTTCTTCAGATTTCACCAGTTTTTACATATATTTATTTTGTTTTTGGTGTATAGCATGATACTTTTTTTGTCAGATAGATAGATAGATAGATAGATAGATAGATAGATAGATAGATATAGACAGATACCGATCCATATAACCACCACTACAATCAGGACACAGAACCATTCTATCAACACAAAATTCCTAATCCTAGCTTCATCACAATGACATCACAAATGACAATAATTTTGTCATTTGATAATATTATATAAATGGAAATATACAGTGTGTAACTTTTTATGGTTGACTTTCTTCACTCAGCATAATGCCCTTGAAATACATGCAAGTAGTAGAGTATATCACTAGCTCCTTCCTTTTAATTGCTGACTAGTAGTCTATATTATGGATATTTATTTATTTTTATTCATTCACCCATTGAAGGACATTAGGGTTGTTCTCAACTTTTGGCTATTACAAATAAAGCCATTCTGAACATTCATGTACAGGTTTTTGTATGGACATAAATTTTCATTTTGTTGAAATAAATACCCAGGAGTACAATTGCTGGGTTGTTGTATTATATTAAAACACCATAAAAAATGGAAACAGACACAACAGGGAAACTTTTAGAGGTGAAGGATATGTCTGTTACCTTGGTTGTGTGATAAATGTAGCTTTAGTTCATTTCCTTGATCTGGTATATAGGATTCCATTGCATGAATATAGTATAATCTTTTTGTGTGTGTGATCACAGACATTTAGACTACTTCCATTTTTAAAAAACATTTATTTCAGTTTTGGGGGTACACGTGCAGATTTATTATATAGGTAAACTCGTGATAGAGTTTGCTGTACAGATTATTAGATTATTTCATCATGCAGGTACTTAGCCTAGTACCCAATAGTTATGTTTTCTGCCTTTCTCCCTCCTCCCATCCTCCACCCTCAAATAGGCTTCAACATCTGTTGTTCCCCTCTATGTGTTCATGTGTTCTCATCATTTAGCTCCCACTTTTAAGTGAGAATATGTGGTATTTGGTTTTCTGTTCCTGTGTTAGTTTGCTAAGAATAATGGCCTCCAGCTTCATCCTGTTTCTGCAAAAGACATGGTCTTTTTCTTTCTTTCTTTTTTTTTTTTTGGAGACAGGGTCTCACTCTGTTGCCCAGGCTGGGGTGCAGTGGGGCAATCTCAACTCACTGCAACCTCTGCCTCCCGGTTTCAAGTAATTCTCCTGCCTTAGCCTCCTGTGTAGCTGGGACTACAGGAGCATGCTGCCACGCCTGGCTAATTTTTTGTATTTTAGTAGAGATGGGGTTTCACTGTGTTGCCCAGGCTGGTCTTGAACTCTGGAGTGCAGTCAATCTGCCTTCCTCAGCCTCCCGAAGTGCTAGGATTACAGGCGTGAGTCATGAGTCATCATGCCTGGCTGACTTTTTGCTTTTTTATGGCTGTATCATATTCCATGGTATGTATGTACCACATTTTAAAATATCTCATCTGTCATTGATGAGCATTTAGTTTGATTCCATATCTGCTTTTGTGAACAGTGCCGCAATGAGCATTTGCATGCATGAGTCTTTATGGTAGAATGATTTATGTATCCTCTGGGTATACCCAGTAATGGGATTGCTGGGTTGAAAGGTAGCTCTGTTTTTAGCTCTTTGAGGAATCACTGTACTGCTTTCCAGAGTGGTTGAACTAATTTACACACCTATCAACAGCGTATAAGTGTTCTCTTTTCTCCATAATCTTACCAGCATCTTTTATTTGAAAACAAACTCACTGCAACCTCGATCTCCTGGCTTCAAGCAGTCCTCCTGCCTCAGCCTCCTGATTCACTGGGAACATAGGCACATGCCACCACACTTGGCTAATTGGAATTTGTTGTTGTTGTTGTTGTTGTTGTTGCAGAGATGAAATTTCACTTTGTTGTCCAGGCTGGTCTTGAACTCCTGGGCTCAAGCAATCGTCCTGCCTCCATCTCCAAGGTGCTGGGATTACAGGGGAGAGTCACAGCACCCGGCCCTCCATTTTCTTTTGTTTTTACAACCAGAACTTTTAAGAAAATTCTTATGTATGTTTCTTTGTGTTTATGTGCGAGAGTTCCTCTAGAGTTTATAACTAAAATTATTGAGTCGTAGAGTTAATATACATTTTTCTATATGATAGGGGCAAATTATTCTCAGTTTGGTTTTATATAATTAATTTCCTAGCAATATCAGGTGGTGTTTCTAATTGATCCATGTCTATAAATGCCTGATATTGATACACTTTTACTTTCTGCCAAACTAATGAAAGTAAAATTTAGACCTCTTACTGAGCTCTTACTAGTGAGATTCTTCATATTTTCATATACGTATTGGTCACTGGCTTATCATTATTTATTTATGGCCAGTTGATATCTTTGTCATATTATCCCATGGAGTTTCTGGTGTTTTCCTTTATATATTTGGTATATTAACACTTTGTGCTTATATTTCCTCTATATATCCTACCTAGTTTGTGATAATTTTTTCTTATGATTTAAAGAAGAGTATTCTGAATATGAATGTACATGAATTAGCAATATTTTATATACTGTGGTTTTTTCTTTTTGGTCTTGTTTAATATATTTTAAACTATTGTGAGAAAATAATATATTCTTGTATGGTTTCTTTTGAGAGTTCTAAAATGTTTCTCTTTACATTGAAGTGCTTAATGCATGAGGAACTGATTGTGATATCAACATAGAGGTCTATTCCCAACCCCACCATTGATAAGTATTATATTACAAATTATTAAATACTACTCCATCGTTTTCTGAACTGAAATGCCAATTCTGTCATCTATAAAAATTCCATAAACACATATCTGTGATTTTTATTCCAACACTATGTTTGTTTAATACTTTTACCAAAGCCAGTGTTGCAAATTTTTGGCTATTCTTAGCTTTTTGCATTTCTACATATATTTTAAGTTATACTTGTCAAGTTCCTCCAAGTACTTCACAACTACTGAGATTTTGTTTAGAATATTGTGAATTTATAGAGTAATTGAAGATAATTGATATTTTAAAGATACTAACATTTCCCACACATCAATGTGGTATATAGATATATATTTCTATGTAATATAGCTCAATAAGATTTTGTAATTTGCTCTATAAAGATCGTGCTCACATTTTATCAGAGATATGCCTGTGGTACACACCCATACACATACACAAAGCATGAAAAGAAAAAGAGATTGAGTTGAAAAAGTCAGTTGAGTTGAGATTCAGGAAAAAAAGGAGTTGCTATGGAAAATAGAATCCTTGCAAAACTATGCTTTTTTCACTTTTGTTACAGACAGAAAAACATTGATTTTTATATATTGATTGCATATTTACTTAAGTTACTAGATTTCTGCATTATTTATAAAAATGTTAGATTCCATTGGGTTTTCTATATGGATAGTAGTAATATACTTTGTGACTACAACAGCTTTTTTTGTCATTTTCAATCTTCATAAATTTATGTCTTTTTCTTGACATATTGTAGTGATTGTACCTTCTTTTATTCCTCATCTGTTTCCTAAAAATGATACTGGTTTCTTTCCTGCTTTCCTGGCAGTTTCTTCTCACTTTACTCTGCTTTTCCTTTTTTTATTTTTCTCACCTCTAAATGCTGGATGCTACAGCAATCAGGTCCTTGACTTCTTTTTTTTTATATTTGCTTTTTTATATTTGCAATTTTATAATTTTATTTTTTAAATAACAAATTGATAATTTATAATGATATACATTTATGGGGTACAAAGTGATGCTATGTTTTGTAAATACAATGTGAATTATTATGTAAGTTGGTTAGCATATCCATTATCTCAAATACTTAACTTTTTTTTTTGCAGTGGGGGCATTAGAAATTTACTCTCAGCAATTTTGAAATGTATAGTACTCTGTTATTAACCATATTTACCATGCTGTGTAATAGAACTAAAAAATATATTCCTCATTTCTGAGATTTTTTACCCTTTGGCCATCATTTCCCCATTTCTCTCAGTCTGCAGCTACTATAACCACCATCCTGCTCTCCGCTTCTATGAATTCAATTGTTTTAGATTCTGCATAGAAGTGAGAACATGTGGTATTCATCTTTCTGTGCCTGGCTTATTCCACTTAGCATAACGTTCTCCAATTCTATCCATATTGTCACAAGTGACAGAATTTATTTCTTTTAAAAGGCTGAATAGTATTATTGCATTGTGCTATACAGCATGTTTTCTTTAGATATTTGAGTTCTAATCTTCTGTATCTATGTATGTTCTTTAAGTAAACGCAGTTTCACTGCTTTTAGCACATAAGAACACTAAGGTTTCTCAGGGTTATGCATCTAGGTTAACAGTCTTTCTTGAACTCATGACTTGCATGTAACTTTTTTTTATTCAATACCTCCAATTTATATGTATATTAAGGATCTCGAACTTACCAGCCTTGAAAATAAAGCCTAAATACGAGAGAGCTGGACAAGTTGAAGTATAAGAGCAGGTAAGGGCCATTCTGTGAATTTCATAACAGGCATGAAGAAATTTTGTCTTTGTACTAAAACAAAAGTTACTGATGTATGGCCGGGCACGGTGGCTCACACTTGTAATCCCAGCACTTTGGGAGGCCGAGGCGGGCGGATCACGAGGTCAGGAGATCGAGACCACGGTGAAACGCCATCTCAACTAAAAATACAAAAATTTAGCCGGGCGTGGTGGCGGGCGCCTGTAGTCCCAGCTACTCGGAGAGGCTGAGGCAGGAGAATGGCGTGAACCCGGGAGATGGAACTTGCAGTGAGCCGAGATTGCGCCACTGCATTCCAGCCTGGGCGACAGAGCGAGACTCCGTCTCAAAAAAAAAAAAAAAAAAAGAAAAGTTACTGATCTACTTTAAGAAAGAAATAATAAGTTCAGGTTTGCAATTTTCAAAACTCTAGCTATAGTATGTAGAATAGATTGAAGAGTAATATGAGTAGATAAAAGGTGCAGCTCAGAGACTTCATTAGGAATCCAGGTGAGAAGTGATGGTGGCCGAGATCAGGGTAGTGGCTGTGGAAATGGAGAGAAAAAATGTACTGGAGAAATGAGTTTGGTATGATGACCATACTGAATGCTTACATATTGTTGGCTCCGTTTCTGACTTGTGCTTTCTTTTCCATTAATTTATCTCCCTATTCTTACATCAATACCACACTGCTTTAATTACTGCGGTTTTTATGTGTTTTAATATTTGGCAATATACTTAGTTTTTTGTGCCTTTTTTGTTCAAATAACAAAAGCTATTTTTATTCATTTACTTCCTAGAACAGAGGTTGAGAAACAAATGTTTTCCAGCTAATTTTTAATTAAAGCAATATTTTAAAATTAGGATATTTCATATAAAAATTGGATGTTTTTCCTACTGAAAGATCAGAAAATCCAGGGATGCTGAGACTATTTCTTTTTCTTTCTTTTTTTTTTTTTTTTGAGATGGAGTCTTGCTCTGTTGCCCAGGCTGGAGTGCAGTGGCACAATCTCGGCTCACCGCAACCTCCACCTCCCGGGTTCACGCCATTCTCCTGCCTCAGCCTCCCGAGTAGCTGGGACTACAGGCGCCTGCCTCTGCGCCTGGCTAATTTTTTGTATTTTTAGTAGAAACAGGGTTTCACCATGTTAGCCAAGATGGTCTCGATCTCCTGACCTCGTGATCCACCCGCCTCAGCCTCCCAAAGTACTGGGATTACAGGCGTGAGCCACCGTGCCCCGCTGAGACTATTTCTTATATGGCAATAATTGGCACATGCTGAGAGACTGCTCTTGAGAGGATATTAATTATATATATATCACATATATATCACATATATATCATATATATTATATATCACATATATATGATATATATCACATATATATCATATATATGATATATATTTTGTATATCACATATATATGATATATATATCACATATATATCATATATATGATATATATCACATATATATCATATATATCATATATATTTATATATATCATATATATGATATATATCACATATATATCATATATATCATATATATGATATATATCACATATATATCATATATATCATATATATGATATATATCATATATATATCATATATATGATATATATCACATATATATCATATATATGATATATATGTGATATATATCATATATATGATATATATGTGATATATATCATATATATGATATATATGATATATATGTGATATATATCATATATATGATATATATCACATATATATCATATATATGATATATATTTATATATATGATATATATGATATATATGTGATATATATCATATATATGATATATATAAAATGTATATATATATATATATATCCAGATTTGCATGGGGTGGTCTGGGTTGTAACTCTTACCTAGACTAATAATTACTCTTATAGTGTCCAAGTTAGGAAAAATAAATCAGGTTTACCCTGTCTTTGCATATTATAAATGCCCTTTCATTTTACTTAATTTTGTTTACTTTGACCTTATAAACATTTGAATTTAGGGATACTTTTCTAGACGAACATTAGAACAAATTTGTCAAGTTCTCCCAATGCCACTTAATTTAAATGCCTATACGGTAAATAATAACTAATTTGGAAAGTGTGTAGAGCATTTTATTTTTATTTACAACCTCACTTCTATTATTATTCTTGAATGGTAGCCAAGAAATTTGGTTTCCATTCCAAAGGTAGCTCTTTATTGGCTTAAATTAATCAGCATCTGGCACTTTCTTCATTGTAGTGACTAGTTAAGAATTGGCCACATAATTTAAGGTTGGCCAATTAGAATGCATTTCAGGATTTTTGTTTGAAGTTTGTAAGAGAGATACAGCTCTCTTTCTCTCTGTTTCTCTCTCCATGCCCTGCTCCAAATTCCCTACCATGTGGATGAGGAATATTCTAGCTCAGGGAAGTTTTGGCAATTGACTTGCAATCAGGAAAAAAGTCAATTTTAGATTTAGAATAAAGCTAAAAACATGCCAGGAAGAAAAAAAATGTTTTAAAACAAATAGATTTTAGACATAATTAAGTCAATAAATTAAGCCAACCTTGAATTTCACTTTTCTTCTGAACCTCCATACACATGAGTGAATAAACAGTCTCATCCACAATGCCAGTTTGACTTGGTTTTGTGTTATTTTCCACATAAAGTGTTCCAATTATCACAGAGAAAAGTAAAGTTTGCATTTCATCTTCCCAGTCAGGAAAGGAACGTGGCTTTCATTTGTTTGTATTTTCTCTACATGCCTCAGTAAATGTTTGTTTTTAATATATCTCCTGCCATCTTTATTATGTTTATTCCTAGGGATTTTCCTAGAAAGGATTACTATATTAATTAAATTTGCAGCACTATTTGCATCTCTAATTCTATGTACATTAGCCATGCATGCAAAAGAGCAAAGGAAGGTTTTGTTTAGAAATTCTAAATTCAAAATACAGGTAATATATAAGAAATAAATGAAGCGCAGTATATTTTCACTTCTGAATGATATAGATATGAGAAACAATTTCTTACTTGAAAAATTGGAGAAGGCATGTTGGTAGTGATACGTGGTTTATAACATAAATATTATATTGCAGATGATTCAAAATATATTAGCACAGACTGAACACTGTAAAGTGATGCTTAAATTTAGGCCACAGGTGAAAAAAAATGGGCTTTTATGAATACCAAATATATTGAAAGGAAATTTAAACTTTCCTATAGCCCTTAGCTTTTGTCAAATACATTTCTTAAACTGCTACTACAAATACAAATTGAAAACTCTGTAGAAACCTTTACAAGATATTAAAACAGTGTGAATTAATGAGAAATTCATGCATTCTTAAAAACATTGCTTTACTAAATTAAATACAGTGAACAAATCTTTTGTTGAATTGATCATTTGCTGAAGTGATGATTTGATGCATATTTTGCGAAGTGTGCCATTTCTGCTGCTAACAAACAACATTCTCCTTTCTCTAAAGTTTACTGTAAAAATTATTTTTGTCTTTTTCTCTGTGTTAATATCCAATAACTCTGTGTTTGATATTTGTCAATGAAAGTGCAGTAGAAATAAACTGCATATGCTTTATGAAATGTCTATCAAGCACTCAATGGTCCCTAAACCATATCTAGCTTATAAAGGAAGAATAAACAATCCTGAAGTTTTGCTGTAGATGTCTAATTTTGGAAGTAAAGCCTTCCTTTCCATGTGTCCTGTGTTTTTTCAAGTCCACCATAAATATAAAGATTTAACTTACTTTTAGAGCCAAAGTCCACATGCTTCAAGCTCAACATTTCAGTGTAATTAAAATTGGCTTCTGAATTCTAGAAAACGCTAAACTACAATTTGGCCCAATTCTTAGTAGACGGATTAATTATACTCAAGAGACTAATTACTTTTCCCGTTTTGATGTTTTAAAATTGTAGTGTGGATTCTGTGCCTTGAGGTAATTAAGCAATTGTTTAGTTTTGAGGAATAACCTAAATGACATACATCAAAGGACTATACACTGTGAAAAAATAGCTTTAAAGGCAATAATCCTAAAATACTAAAATCATTTTTTATATTAATCATATTTAATTAACTAAAACATACAGACATAATAATTATGACTAATTTTTAGTTTTAACACAAATATTAGAGAAATGTCCAGTTTAAAAACTGATATTGATCTTAATGTAAATAAATCAGTTGAACAATTTTATTTCAATTAAGGTCATTTGGACTGCTCAAAATACTCTCTCACATAATGTAATGGGCAACCAAACTTAAATTTAAAATTATCTATCTATGTATATTTTTATGACTTATTTTTATGAAAAGGATATATAAAGATAATAAAATATGATATCTTTTGTTTGATTTTATCTTTTGAATCTTGCCTCATTCCTTTAAAATTGCACATGTGAATTTCTCACTGTGTATTCTTTTGAAAGTTGTATTATCTTGACAAGATGCTAAACCTGTATTTATATTCTAACTATAATAATAATGTAGTGACATTATTCAACAGCTTATCTTCAAAGGGCTCAAAGGCTGTAGATAACATGTTATCACACTCATCACAGCATTCTTATGAATTCTGAGCCTTTCTTTTCTTTTCTTTCTGTTTGAATTAAATAACTCCAGCATAGGGTGTTGAGAATGAAAATACTTCATTTTGGAATCATTATGAAGAGCACGGTTAATTATTTTCTTAAAGTCTAAAATGGAAAATTTAAATTTTTAAGATTTTATCGAAAGTTTCACAGATATTTAATTCAAAAAGATATTCCAGTTAATCTAATTCAACTTCTGTCAGAAAGCAGAATAACCCTTCCCATTATTCCATACATAGTATCACTCTGTGTCCTTAAGTTTTTCTATATAACTACATAATATCTTCTGGAATAAAGTAGCTCTACTTCCCTAAAATATCTTTTAAGAATTGAGCTGAAATTGGTCTAAATGTAAATTTCACTTTTAGCTGTCATTCTTCACCATAGAACAATACACAATCTCTGTTACAGTAGGTAGTCAGGCAAGAGACGCCCCCCACCATCAACTAGGAATGTCAGGTGACCATCAGGTGATAGGCGGTTGTTAACTGTCTCTCTCAAATAATAACTGGTTGCAGCCAGCACCAAGGAAAGGCATTGTCCCCATAAGTAGAAAATACCTGAAACAGGCCAGGTGCAGTGGCTCATGCCTGTAACCTTAGCACTGTGGAAGGCCGAGGCAGGCGGATCACCTGAGGTCAAGAGTTCAAGAACAGTTTGGCCATCTCTACTAAAATACAGAAATTCCCCGGGCATGATGGTGGGTGCCTGTAATCCTAGCTACTAGGGAGGCCGAGATGGGAGAATGGCTTGAACCCCAGAAACAGTGGTTGTAGTGAGCCCCCAGATCATGCCACTGCCCTCCATCCTGGGCAGCTGAGTGAGACTCCATCTCAAAAAAAAAAAAAAAAAAGAAAAGGCCTGAAACTACTGATAAGCAGCTTCTGGATAAGATTTCAGGAGTTGAGTGGGTGTGCTCAAGCATGTGCATTAAAAGGCAAAATGGGGCCGGGCGCGGTGGCTCACGCTTGTAATCCCAGCACTTTGGGAGGCCGAGGCGGGCGGATCACGAGGTCAAGAGATCGAGACCATGGTGAAACCCTGTCTCTACTAAAAAATACAAAAAATTAGCCAGGCGTGGTGGCGGGCGCCTGTAGTCCCAGCTACTCGGAGAGGCTGAGGCAGGAGAATGGCGTGAACCCGGGAGGCGGAGCTTGCAGTGAGCCGAGATTGTGCCACTGCACTCCAGCCTGGGCGACAGAGTGAGAATCCATCTCAAAAAAATAAAAAAATAATAATAATAAAAAAAAATAAAAGGCAAAATGGTGGAGTTTAACAGGTACATGACCTTCCAGGGGCATTCCACTGGTAAGGGAAGAATGCCTCAAGTGAGCATGCATACAACTCCACTAAAGACGCATGTTCTCCTCCACATGTGCATCCCCTCCACAAGGCCATTGCACATGTGGACAACCCACCCCAAGAGAAGAATCAGGGGAGACGAGACACAAGATTCTGGAAGTGCGCTGACATCTAAAACCCTAAGTCAAAAGGTCAAACCCCACATTTGTCCTCCAAGAAGCCCGCTTGGCCCTCTTCCAAGTATACTTTACTTTCTTTCCATTCTAGCTCTAAAGCTTGTTAATAAACTTTCACTCCTGCTCTAAAACTTGCCTTGGTCTCTTATTCAGCCTTATGCTCCTCCATCGAATTCTTTCTTCAGAGGAGGCAAGAATTGAGGTTGTTGCAGATCTGTAAGGATTCACCACTGGTAACTCAGATACATGGCACCACTAACATCTCTAGCCATAATGCCATGATTGAAGTGTTTCAGTGAACAGATCCAGGCTTAATGACAGATATGAACTGTGGAGGGATTTACACTCTCTAGGCTTTTATAGGCTACAAATAGCCAATATCTTTTGAGAATGGGGAAGGTTTTGAAAAAAATATTGCATTAAGATAATAAGTTGGATTGGAAAGAGCTCAAATATAAATAAAAGCTTTACATAATAACCTAGAGGAAAGACATAAATACCTGAACTAGTACAATAATAATAATGATTGAGCAAAGGGGAGGGGTTTGGAAATTTTCACAGTTTAGAAGATCTGGTCACTCACTAGATGTGGGGCAGAGTAGTATCAAATTTTGAGCCTGATTGACATCAAGAATTATAATGATATCAATAGAATAACTCATTTACTCAATAGTTACCCCTATAAGATAACAAACAAAAACATAGTCAATCTTTGTGAGGAATTACAGAGTTTAGTGCCACCCTTAAATACCTAAAAATACAGGAGTGTGGTCCCAATTATATCCCCATTTAATTCACCATTCTTGTTCCTACAAAGACCAGAGAAAGTGTGATAGCTTCAGTGGTATCATCGTACCAGTCCAATATATTCATGACCTCAAGAAAACAAAACCAGATGAGCAGAAATTGTCAAGTTGGTTGAAGGCCTTGGCAAGAGATATATTCTCCATAGAATGACAGCTGAACCGTGAAGACTCGGTTAAGTATTTAAGGATCCAGTAGTCCTGGTATACCATGACATCTCTTCTAAAGTACAGGAC
Organism: Symphalangus syndactylus; assembly: GCF_028878055.3. Classification (NCBI taxonomy): domain Eukaryota; kingdom Metazoa; phylum Chordata; class Mammalia; order Primates; family Hylobatidae; genus Symphalangus; species Symphalangus syndactylus. The sequence goes on along the minus strand of NC_072424.2, from coordinate 119,668,775 downwards.
AGATTTTTGCATCTTACCCTACCACATGGTAAAGATAATGCAATGCCTGACATGCTGCTGGGTCATGAAGACAACTTAATCCATACCCAGAAATACAGTTGCGGCTTATACAATAAGTGAAATGAAATGCCTTTCAATTCACCAGCTTCAGTGGTTCCCAGAGCAAGAAAGGCTTTGCATCAGGCTCAGGCTGTGGCTTATGTAACAGTACCACTTGATTCATATAAACATTATCATAAAGAATACCCTATAATGTTAGCATTATCTGAAGAAACATGCAGGAGTAGTTTTATAGCAAGCCCTATGTAGACTCTTCAGATTCTGAAGCAAGGCTGTGCAATTTTTAGTGGAAAATTAATATACCTTTTGTAAAAGAGCCCCTGATATGCTGCTGAGTCTCAGTTGAGAATTGGAATGCCTGACCATGGTTCATGATATGACCATGAGGCCATAATTGCCCATTCACATCTGGATTCAGTCAACTACAAGTCACAAGATTGAGAGGCCCAGCAGTAAACCATCGTAACATGGAAGTTGTTAATCCTGGTTCAGACACAACCATGGCTGGAAGAAATAAAAAAGTTGCATCCCCATATGACCCAGACGTCCACCTTTCAGTTTATGTCTAAGACCACATGGGATGCAGATCCCTTATGACCAGCTGACAGGGAAGGTGTGATGGTTAATGTTGAGTGTCAACTTTATGGGACTGAAGGATGCAAGGTATTGTTCCTGGGTTGTGTCTGTGAGGGTGTTGCCAAAGGAGATTAACATTTGAGTCAGTGGACTAGGAGAGGCAGCCCCACCCTTGATCTGAGTGGGCACCATCTACTCAGCTGCCAGTGTGGTTAGTATAAAAACAGGCAGATGAACATGGAAGGACTAGACAGGCTGTGTCTTCTGGCCTCCGTCTTTCTCCCGTTTTGGATACTTCCTGCCCTCGAAAGTCAGACTCCAAGTTCTTCAGCTTTTGGACTCCTGGACCCATACCAGTGGTTTGCCAGGGGCTCTTGGTCCTTTGGCCACAAACTGAAGGCTGCACCGTCGGCTTCCCGACTTTTGAGGTTTTGGGGCTTGGACTGGCTTCCTCACTCCTCAGCTTGCAGACAGCCTATTATGGGACTTCACCTTGTGATTGTGTGAGTCAATACTCCTTAATGAACTCTCTTTTATATGTATCTATCATATTTGTCCTGTCCCTCTAGAGAACCCTGACTAGTAGAGAAGGAAATTTTAAAAAGAGTTTGGTTCACAGATGGTTCAGTTCATTATGTGTGTGCAAGCTAAAAACTGAAGTGCAATGGCTCCATCATAGCCACGGCAGCCTTGAACTCCTGGGCTCAAGAGGTCCTCCCACCTCAGTCTCCTGAGTACCGGGGACTCAGTACAGGCACGTGCCATCATGCACAGCTAATTTTTATCTTTTGTAGAGATGGGGTCTTGCCATGTTACCCAAGCTGGTCTTGAACTCCTGGACTCAAGCAGTCCTCCTGCCTCAGCCTCCTGAAGTGCTAGGATTACAGGCCAGAGCTACCGCACCTGGCCAGGACAAGTTTTCTTATCAGATGATACAGGATGTAAAGCTGAAGAATACTATAGCAATACTTACTACTTTTGTCACTTAAATCACACTTTTAAACATATTAATTTTTGTATTTTTAAATGCAGTATAGTAGGTAATATCTTTCCTGGACAGACATTAGTTTGCTCTTGTTTCTGAGTGAGAGCCACTGGGATATTAGAAAGCGACCTAAAAGGTTTTGTTTTTGTTTGTGTTTTAATTGAAAGAGCCTGAATTCTTTGACTGGCTTCTCATTCTGCCCCCTGCCTATACTGTTACAGATACTTTCCAGGAGAGCTTTTAACTTCATTGAAAAAAAAATAATCTATGCAATTTCTTTTACATATATTAGTTCAACTTAAAAATATAATTCTATTTGGGGAAGGGTGTCATTTTCATTTCAGGTTAATCTCACCTATAAATTGAAGAACGTGGTCTGACTTCTCTAGCACCTATAACTCCTTTACTGCCTGATAGTAACTTATTCTCTTTACTAATTTACCTTAAAAAAAGTCATGAAATTAATTAATATATAAACACATACAGTAGCTGTTGCAAACCAGATACCTAAATTCAAGCCAGCAGATGAGTTTTGTTTTGTCAGGAAACAGGGATTAAATTTAAAATTATTTATAAATGTAATTAGATGAACTCACCAGGAGCTTTGCCATTTCAAATGACTTTATAAAAGATCTCCTTCACATTATTTTACCTGTCTAGTTCCTATAGGAATTTGCATTTTTACCCTTCATTTCGAGTAGCAGGTGTCTCACCCTATACATAAGGAAGAGCAGGCCACGTGAAAAAGATAAAATTAAGTCAAAATTCCTGAACTGCACTTTATTAGTGAGGCAAACGTCAAAAATGAATTATATTCCATCAGTCTATCTCCATCTACAAAGAGAAAATAATGCCACCAGCACTCTCTAAGGATGTCCAGCAGAACTCTCTGTGATGACTGGTATGTCCTATCCCTGCATGATTCATTATGATAGTCACACATCACATGTGACTATTGAGCATTTAAAATGTGGTACATGTGTCTCAGGAACTGAATTTTTTATTTTGTTCTAATTAATAAAATATTAATTTAAATTTTACTTGCCTCCAATGGCCAGTGGCTATCATATTGGACAGGACAACTCTAGTCCATCTGTAGGGACCCAGGTTGGTAAAGATTCACAGTAAACAAATATAGTTTTTTGTTATTCTGTTTCTTAATCTGTGGGAAATAAATGTATTTGATTCTTAATCAGTTTAGTTGAAATTAATAGCCAAGTTACAAAGCAATCTCTGAATATATGTTAACCAATACTGTCATGAGAAAAATGTGGAGGAGAAAAAGACATCTATAAGTTAGGAGTGAGCACCAGTTTTCTTAGGTAAAAAATGTAAAACTCTTTGACATGGCCGAATTCCAGGTAGGGATCACTTCTATCGACGATATATCAGCCATTTTTACCCTAAACTGGATGTTATATGATATTCCATCTGTGCTGCTTCAGAATCTTGACTGAATTGGGCTTGGGCCCTCTATAGTTTCTTGTCTCCCCCCAAAAAATGCTCATTGAAAGCAAAATCAAATAATAATAACTATCTAAGACCATATGTCTTCTTCTGGGATCAAGGTTGAATGCTGATAGTGATATTAAGGACAATGTCACTGAAACCTAAATTAACTTCTACCTCTGCCCAAAAAACAAAACATTTGCAAAAAGATTATGGTTGGTAAATCTATTTTCTGTGAAGTAAAATTCATTTTTAACTTTATTAAAATCATGAGGGTAAGCAGTAGTGTCTTGAATTCTGAACCCTTGCACAGTTGCCCGACACTTTAAAAGTTAGCCTGTCCTGTCTCTGCCATGTGATAATACTCATTTTCCCCCTGGTTGTCTTAAGGCATGACTTTTAGGATTAATGTTCTTACTCTTCATAGATGGTGATAAGTAACTCAAATTTACTAAGGACTCAAAAATTCAAACTCAAAAAGAAAACAAAAAATAGGACACATAAGAGAAATTATGAAGATATACAGAAAAATGTAAACATATTTTCACTATCAAAATTGTCCAGAACTATACCCAGAGGGAAGTTTAAGTACCTATAAAAGTAATAGGAAATTATGGAAAGTAAGTGGGAACACAAATGGAAGTGGATTTGGAAAGTACAGAGAGGAAAATAGTCTACAAAGTAGAGAAGGAAAGAAAGAATAGCCTTTTATGCAAATATTGATGTTTACCTATACTGGATTATTTTATTAATAGAGGCTTAATAGGAAAAAAATCTCTTTCCAAGCCCATTTGGTTGATGGCACATTCAATTTTTTGGAGGCTTTAGGATCATAGTCCCTATTTTCTTGTTTGTTGTCAGCTGAGTACTGCTTTCAGCTTTTAAAGGTCATCCTCAGATCCTTGCAAATTGGCTCCCACCATAAGCAGTTCACAGGATGACTGCTTCTTCAAGGCCAGCAGGAGACTCCAGGTTCAAATCTCAAATTCTAGGGAAGGCCTGGACCCTGTTTTATAGAGCTCACATGATTAGGTCTGACCCATGACAATCTCTCTTTTGATGAACTTAAATTAACTGATTATGAACTATAATTACATATGCAAAATCTCTTTACATTTGCCATATAATGTAACCTCAGCACAGGAGTGAAATCCCATCATAGTCATGAATCCTAACAAGGAGAGGTGATTATTCAGGTGTGCATATTCAGGTGTGGAGATTTTAGGAACCGTCTTAGAATTCTACCAACCAATCAGCTTTAACTAAAAGTCCAGCATATACTATTTGGCCTAAAAATCTTTTGTATGTCTTTCAAGTTTGATTTTAAATTAGCACATTTACTAAAATGAGGGCAGATATAAGAGAATTAGACCTTTCATGCATGATATCTTAACTGAAACTATAATAAGATGTGTAAAATCAAAGACCTGCATAAGGTATAAAATCTATAGCTTCTCCAGTGTAAAATCTAATGTGTCATATTGCCTCAAATGTTTGCAGTATACTAACAAAAACATCAAAGTTATAAGCTGAAGCCTCAGGATAATCAGATAAATCCCTTCCAAGTTATGAGCTGCATTAAGGTCCCAAAGCTGCCATAACTAAGTGCCACACACTGGGTAACTTAGAACAACAGAAATTTATTGTCTCACAATTCTAGAGAATGGAAGTCTAAAATCAATGTGTCTGCAAGACTGTGCTCCCTCTGAAACCTGTAGGGTAATACTTTTTCATTGTCCTTTTCTAGGTTCTGGTGGTAGGTTGCCAAATTTTAGCATTCTTTGGCTTGTAAGTGTGTCACTCCAGTCACACAGCTGTCTTCTTCCTGTGTGTCTTTACATCATCGTCCCTATGTGCATGTTTGTCTCTGTGTCCAAATTCCTCCTTTTTATAAGGGCACTAGTCATACTGGATTAGGATCTATTCTAGTGACCTCATTTTAACTTGATGATCTCTGTAAAGACTTTATTTCAAAATGCAGCCAAATTCTGAAGCATTGAGGGCCAGAACGTCAATGTATCTTTTTTGGGAGACAAAACTCAACCCATATAATGATCATCTTTAATCTTAGCTATTTAGGTACTGCAAATGTTCACTGAATTTATATGCTGTGTCCATGTCCCTTCCTCTAGCATGGTGTCCCAGTCCTCAGGTGAAACATAGTCTTGTCACTTCAACTTTACTCTTAAATATCTCTCAATCCTTAACACTTTTTTCACTCCTACTACTATGTCTACACTAAACTTCTATCCTCTCTAACTTACACTATTAAATTGTAACTGGTCTTACATCCACTCTTGCCTTCATGCAATCTTTTCTTTTTTCCCCACTGCAATCAGAAGTGTCTTTCAAACAAGACACATCAACTTACCCACTTGTTCAAAACTCTTCTAAGACTCCCATTGTTCTAAGGCTACAGAACAAAGTCTTATCTTTTCTAGTAAGACGAAGTGAATTGGCTCCTGCCTACCTGCCTCCTCAGTCATATTCTAATGAACATAGTCATATTCTTGCTCTCTCTTCATCAGCTACTGAGGCCTTCTCATAACATGTTGGGTGTACAGTCTACCACAGAGTCATTGTATGTATTGTTTATTTCCCAGGAATGCTGTTCTCAACTTCTCTTTCTTCCTTAAATTGGCGAAATTTGATTAATCCTTCCAATCACATCTCTAACCTCACTTCCTCAGAAAAACTTTCCCTGACCTTCCACAAAAATATCTTCCTTTCCTTCTGAGTTTTTCTCAGTTAGGAAATTATACTTTAATTGATGTGATTATTTGAAACATATTCTTTGTTCCACGAAATTGTGTACTTTATGAGATCAAAGACTGTGCCCTTATTTTCTGCCATAGGCATAGTGTTTATCAATTAGTAAATATAAGTATTTGTTGGATGAACAAAGGATTTCACTCCATGACACTATTTGTGATCACAGTGTGGGCCAAGTTTAGGCACACAGCAGCAAGGAAAACAAAGAGCTGACCTGGATAAGTGCTTTCTGTCCTGGGCATTAGAAACCTCTGGTATACTAGAACTCTGGAGCGCTTCGCCTTGAGCTGCACTGGTCGAGTCATTCTGGTTACATGCCTGAATGCCTTAGGACTATAGTGTTCATAGTGTTCAGGCAGAGGAAACTAGTCTGCAGGAGACAGAAAGAAAGGAAGCAAGAAGGAGAGAAGGAAGGAATGAGCAATAGGCCTTTCAAAAGAAACGGAGATTCAGATGACATGGTCACTGAGAAACAAAGAAAAGCTTCGGTTTCTAGTTTTTCTATTCCCAGCTCCCATGCCCTTAAGCTGTGTTTGCTGCATTCATGTTGTGCAAAATTCTCCTACTTGTGCATGCCATGAACTTCCAATTTAGAATAAATCTGTTTCAGTAGCCAAATATGCCTTCACTCCACCAGTTCATATTTTAATTTTAAATAAAAAATGACTATGTAAAATAAAGCAAAGGAATAAATATAAGCAAATTATTTCAACTACAATAATATTAAGGACCTGGTGCCATAGTCTTGTTGAATACATATGTCTAGGATTATATTTTTATAACAAAGGACACAGCAGAGCTCATCTGAGCATGATTCACAAAGGATTAGAATTTTTTTAAGCTTTAAGTTTGAATAAAGAAAACTGTACTTTTTAATAAGTTCCTCCTCTCAGTATGGTTTAAAACTGCCCTATAAATTTATTTTGAATGCTCTGAGATGCACATGATAATTCTTTAAAACTTTATATTTTTAGTGAAACATTATTTTGATTTTGGTGTTGATGATACTCAACTGTTTATCTCTCTCCAAATGTACCCAAAGAACCCTTCCATTGGCATCTCCCACTGAGCACAAAATATGCTAATATAGTCATTAGTGTTTCTAATTTAAATCCATTAAGAAGGGGAAGATAATATTGAAGATGTTACCAATCTGCAAAATAACCTAATTTATATGCATTTTCTACTCTATTTCTCAACTCTAGCTATGTTGGCAGAGCAGTAAAATGAATTTAAAGTGTTCTCTCAAAATATCCTGAGACCATTTAAAGTAGAAAGACACTGGTGATTCAACTATTCTGTAGAGCTAAAAGAGGAAATGTTGGCAGTTTCCCACAAAATTATAACATAAATGATGCATACATACATACATGTTTAGCATAATGCTCTCCTTCCTAGGCTTTCTTAAATCACCATTCCAAGTTATTTATCTCCTAAAACCCTCCATTTGTACCATATTTATTTGCTTTATGTTCACTCCAGTGATGTTGTTTAGATTACAAACTTTTTGTCAAATATATTTTTGAGAATGTTTGAAGTTGTCAGCTCTTAATGGCATTTGAAAGATTTTACAGTTTTCACTTATGTAGATAATAGGTAGACAGAAACTATACAGAAGAAACAAAGCAATATGCTCTAGAGACTGTGGATTTTTGGAAGCATTAATTCCAAAAAATAGAGTATAGCCTGTGACAGGCGTTGATTTATCTATGTTATCGTTTTACACCAGGGGCTATAGACTCTGACCCCAAAAGCTATCTTTATGCTTTCTAGAACCAACAAGTTTAACAGTCTTGTTGTAAGCTCAGATTGCCTTTCTGATTCTACCCTTAAAAATATTATGCTGAATGACCTTGGAGGAAATTGCTTATGTTCTCCAGTCTTATTTATTTTCTAGGAAAACAATATATGTTATTGCGACTAGATTATTTAAAAAATTGCCTGTATGTAGGTGAATGCAGTGGCATTTCATTTTGTTATTTTTGATGCTGCCTCAATTTAGGATATGTATAGAAATTTTTTCTTTTTTCCGGATGAAAATGTATTATGATGTTTATGTGATGTTTGAATGAGACACAGCTTTATTTTGGATTTCAGTTTAATGTATGATTTATTCCCCTTCCAAAATAGACTAAAACCCACACCAGGGACATCATGCAGCTTACCATAACATTGGAAACCATGCACCAATTTTTTGTTTCTGTTATAAATGTTTAATGCATATGGAAAATAGAATGCCTTTTATATAGCTTAGTCCTTCTTCCTTAATGCTTGTGAAATGTATAATTGACATGTAAGCCAATTTAAAAAATTGATCAAAAACATGAAAAAACAGTTTTTTTTAAATAAGTAAATTGACTTTGTGAAATGCAGAAAAAATATTTGAGAGGATAGAAAGATAGTTTTTGTCTGTGGCATCTTGGTTCAGGTTGGAAATGACTACCGAGGAAGTTCTGGGGAGAATGGAAAGAGGGAGAAGCTGCCAGGAATGCACTAAAGAGACAGGGGAGGGGAAGGCTGTTCATTTCATTCAGCATAGCATGATGCTCTCCTTACATAAAATGCCATTGCTTTTTCTTTTTCACCTGTCTAAAGTCTTCCTCTGTAATTCCAGATCAAATCTCATCTTCTCCATAAAAATATGTCTGGATGCCTTGGTATCCATATCCATATCATATGATATTGGTATCATCATAGCAATATTTACTTCTGACATGATGTGCCAGGCATTTTTACAAGCATTTTCAAAATAATAATTTACTGAATTCTCATAACTAACCTAAAAGTTAGGTTTCCATTTTACAAATGAGGGTGTGGAGGTTTCTGGAAGGCAAAGATTTGATCCTTAGCTTCATAACTAGAAACTGTTAAAGTTGGGGTTGGAATTCACAGAGTATCCACAATGAGTACACTTAATCCTATGTTTACATTCCATCTTTTTCTTTGAAGTCTTAGGGTGCCTTTCTATTTTAAACTTTCTTTTTTTTTATTTTATGCTGTTATTTATCTTTTTCATACAATTATCTCTACTTAAGGGTGTATAGTGCAAATTTCTTGAATACAAGGACACAGAGAAGAATCCTGTAATGATACTGAAGGAGCTGCTAAGTTTCTGCTAGATTAATGAGACTGAAAAAACCTCAGAACTTGTTGGGCAGCTGGTCTCCTTCAGTACCTTTCCATAATTTACAAGAAGTTTTTCAGTCGTGGTGCTGTGGTCTTTTGGGGCTGGAAAATCGTTTTGGGCTGTTGGCTGTATACATTGTTGGATATTTACTAGCATCTGGAGCATCTACATGCTAGGTGCCAGTAATGCTGTCTTCTCCCATCCAGAATTGTGGGAACATGTCTCCAGACTTACCAGTGTTCCATGGGACACAAAATCAACCTTGGCTGGGAACCACTGCTTTTGACTTTTCTTGTCTATTATGTGAAAAAATTTTGCAGAATTGTAAAACTCTGCAAATTCTGCTTCTGTCACCATTTGACCAAGTTCAGCTTTCCAGATAATGTACATTCTGTCTCTTCATTCATTTTCATGGGAACTTGTGAGCCATTTCAATACATCACTCAGGAGTCCTCCTAGACTTACTTCCTCTTAAAGCCAAACACAAACCATTTCTTCAACTTTTTAAAAAAGAGTATTTCCATACCTTTCAACATCTTGCTTTCCCTCTTGTTTAGGTTGTCCAGATCATCCATGATTATTGTAAAATATGTAACTAAAAACTAAAGTAGTTGTTGGATACCCGTTATCTGTCATTGGAACATTTAAAGCCTGTATCTGCAATAAAATGTTGCATTAAATTTATTCTTTTCACTGATCTTTTTTAGGTTAAAAAAATTACTTTGTAAGATTAATATATGGATGTAGAAATTAGTGATAAATATTTAAAATTGCTCCTGTAAGTGATAAGTTCAGTTGTTTCTACAGTAGTCCTCCATCTGTGGTTTTGCTTTCTGCAGTTTCGGTTACTCTCTGACCAAAAATGTTAAAGTGGGAAATTCCAGAAATAAACAGTAAGTTTTAAATTGTATGCTGTTTTGAGTAGTGTGATGAAATCTCTAGCTGTTTTGTTTCATCCCACCAGAATGTGAATTATCCCCTTATCTGGAGGAACTATTCTGTATATCCTGCCCACCTGCTAGTTACTCTGTAGCCATCTTAGTTATCAGATTGACTGTCTCAGGATTGAAGAGTCTGTGTTCAAGTCACTCTCTTTTACTTAATAATTGTCTTAAGTGAAAGAGTAGTGATGCTGGCAATTCGGATATGCCAAAGAGAAGCCGTACAAAGCTTCCTTCAAGTAAAATGGTGAAAGTTTCTGACTTAATAAGGAAAGAAAAGAAAACCACATATGCTGAGGTTTCTAAGATCTAAGGTAAGAACAAACCTTCTATGTGAAATTATGAACAGCATATTGTCATAATTATTCTGTTATTTTTAATCTCTTACTGTGCCTAATTTATAATGAAAATTATTCATACGTATGTATATATAGGCAAAAATATAGTATATATAGGCAAAAACGTAGTATATATAACACTTAGTACTATCTGTGGTTTCAGACATCCACTGGGAATCTTGGAACATATGCCCTACAGATAAGGGTGGACTACTGTATATATTAATACTGTTTCTTTTAAGGTATATATATATATATATATATATTTTTTTTTTTTTTTTTCCTGATGTATTCTTTCATTTCCAATGACCTGCATGGCACCTGACACTTAAAGTGCTGGTTTAAATTCAGGGCAGTGGCTGTCTGGAATTTGAAATGACTTTATGAGTTTAGTAATTTCTATGAGATCTAAAATTAAAAAGCAGATATAAGATGTGAGTCTCCATTAATTAAAAACCCATGGTAGCTGGATTATTTGGATGAAGTCTTCATCAGTTCAATAGGCAATAATGTAATGGGCCATGTATTAGTTTTTTCACCCAAAAAAACTCTAGTAGCTCTTCTGCCTTTGGAAAGGGGAAGGAAGTGTGGGAAGGACTGTAGCTTGTGGTTTCAATGCCAGCTCAGCTACAGGAAAATAGAACACAGTTAGAGTTCTTTGACTTTTTACTCTAGTCCTTGACTCCTGGATGGCACCTCAGGATGAATCTGGGGCCTGGGGGACCTCACCACCCTGAAGAGAAGGACACAGATCTGACTGGCTTTGAGACTGGTTGATTGTAGAGCCCCAGGGCCTTGAGCAAACATAAGTAGTAGCCAGGGAGTGGTTACAGCAGACCTTGGTGGGAACTTAGTGTTGTACTGACTTTAGGTCTGACCCGGCACAATCATAGTGGTGGTGGTGGCCACAGGGGTGCTTGTGTCTCTCCACCCCAACCTTTAGGAGGCTCAGAACAGAGAGAGCGAAAGAGAGAGACTATATATATTTGAAGAAGTAAGGGAAGAGAACAAGAGTTTCTGCCTGGTAATCTAGAGAATTCTCTCAGATCATGTCCAAGACCCTCAAGGCAAGACCTCTATGAGTCTGCAAAAATCACAGCATTACTGGGCTTGGGGTGTCCCTTAGATAAAAATAGCTTAGATCTCAATACCAAGTCTTTGCAAATACCTGAAAAGCCTTTCCAAAATGGGCAGGTACAAATAAACTCAGACAGGGAAGACTATAATAAATACCTAACTCTTCAACGCACAGATACCAAAGAACATCTACAAGTATCAACACCACCCAGGAAAACAGGACCTCAGCAAATGAACTCAATAAGGCACCAGGGACCAATCCTGGAAAAACAGAGATATGTGAACTTTCAGACAGAGAATTCAAAATAGCTGGTTGAAGAAACACAAATAAATTCAAGATAACACAGACAAGGAATTCAGAATTCTATCACATGAATTATTTATGGGATCTAAAAATCAAAATAATTGAACTCATGGATATAGAGAGTAGAAGGATGGTTATCAGAGGCTGGGAAGAGTAATGGGGCCTGGGAGAAGGATTATTAATAGGTTAAAAATAGTCAGATGAATGAATAAGTGCTACCATTTGATAGCACGAAAGGGTGAGTATAGTCAATAATAACTGTACATTTTAACATAACTTAAAGAGTGTAATTTAATTGCTTGAAACTCAATACATAAATGCTTGAGGGGGATGGATATCCCATTCTAATGATGTGCCTATTTCACATTGCATGCTTATATCAAAACATCTCGTGTACCCCAGAACTATATACAGCTATTATGTACCCATAAAAATAAAAAATATAAAAAGAAAATGTCCTTCAATTTAGGATATTAGTCTTTGAAATTTTATTCACAAATTGATCCAGTTCCTTTTCCTCGCTTTCTTCTTTGAAGTTGTCTTTTAAAGTATTCTACCTCATAGACTAGTATTATTTTGTATTTTATCTTACCTCTTTTGTTTTAGTTTTGCCCATGAGTAGATGTTCTCAAATTTATCTTCCAAACCTTCTGGTGAAAAGTGAATTATTTTAATCATATTGTGAGTTTGCCAAACTCTATTTTTGTTCTTGCTGCTACTTGAATGAAATCCACATTCTCTAGTCAGCTACATCAATAGCCACTGTCTCTCTATTTTTCAGTTTTCAGAATTGTGTTGCTGCTTTTTTTCTTTCTTGTTCTCTTTACCATGAAGAGTTAGCCAATTTAAATCTTATTTTTAAAGATAGACTTTACTTTCAAAGCAGCTATATGGTCACAGAATAATTGATTAGAAGGTACACAGATTCTCTATATACCCGCTGTATCCATATATGCAAGCTTCCCCTACTACCAACATCTCACATCACAGTGGTACATTTTTACAATTGATGAACCGACATTGACAAATCTTAATTATCTGAAGTCCATAGTTCATATTGTTTCATGCTTGATGTACATTCTACATGCTTTGACAAATGTATAATGACATGTATATATAATTACAATATCATACAGAATACTTTCACTGCCCCCAAATCCTGTGCTCCACTCACTTATCTCCCCCTTCCCTCTAACTGCTGGAAATCATTGCTTTTTAAATTATCTCTATAGTTTTGCCTTTTCTAGAATGTCATATAGTTGGAATTATGCAGTATGTCATCTTTTCAGATCAGCTTCTTTCACTTAGTAATATTTGTTCAAGTTTGCCCCATGTCTTTTCATGGCTTGATTGCTCGTATCTTTTTTTTTTTTTTTTTGAGATGAAGTCTCGCTCTTGTTCCCAGGCTGGAGTGCAATGGCGCAATCTCGGCTCACTGCGACCTCTGCCTCCCGGGTTCAAGCAATTCTCCTGCGTCAGCCTCCTGAGTAGCTGGGATTACAGGCACCTGCCACAACACCCTGCTAATGCTTGTATTTTTAGTAGAGATGGGGTTTCATCATGTTGGCCAGGCTGATCTCGAACTCTTGACCTCAGGTGATCTGCCCCAGTTGGCCTCCCAAAGTGCCAAAGTGCTGGGATTACAGGCGTGAGCCACCATGCCCAACTGCTCCTATCTTTTTAATACTGAATAATCTTCTATTGTCTGGATGTACCACAAGTTTTTAGAAATCCATTCAACTACTGAGGGACATGTTGATTACTTCCAAGTTTTGGCAGTTATGAATAAAGCTGTAATAAACACTCATATGGTGATTTCTGTGTGGAAGAAAAGTTTTATACCAAAGGTCAACTAGATTTTTGTTTATCCTCTATATTATATTCTAGGAGATTTACAGTTTTGCACTTTACATTTAGGTAAGTAATCCATTTTGAGTTAATTTTTGTGAAAGATAAAAGACCTGTACCTAGATTTATTAATTTTTGCATGCAGATGGTTGCATTGGTCTGTTTTCATGCTGCTGATAAAGACATACATGAGACTGGGAAATTTACAGAAGAAAGAGGTTTAATGGACTTACAGTTTCACATTGGTTGGGGAGGCCTCACAATCATGGCAGAAGGCAAGAAGGAGCAAGTCACATCTTACATGGATGTCAGCAGGCAAAAAGAAAGCTTATGCAGGAAAACTCCCCCATATGAAACCATCAGATTTCATGAGACTCATTCACTATCATGAGAACAGCGTGGGAAAGACCCATGCCCAGGATTCAATCACCCCCCACTGGGTCCCTCCCACAACACATAGAAATTCAAGATGAAATTTGAGGGGGGACACAGCCAAACCATATCATTCCACCCCTGGCCCTTCCCAAATCTCATGTTCTCACATTTCAAAACCAATCATGCCTTCCTAACAGTCCCCCAAAATCTTTACTCAGTTCAGCATTAACTCAAAAGTCTGCAGTCCAGAGTCTCATCTGAGACAAGGCAATTCCCTTCCGCCTATGAGCCTGCAAAATCAAAAGCAGGTTAGTTACTTCCTATATACAAGGGGTGTACAGGCATTGGGTAAATACAACCATTCTAAATTGGAAAAATTGGCCAAAACAAAGGGGCTACAGGCCCCCTGCAAGTTCAAAATCCAGTGGTGCAGTCAAATCTTAAAACTCCAAAAATGATCTCCTTTGACTCCATGTCTCATATGCAAGTCACACTGATACAAGAGGTGGACTTACAGGACCTTAGGCAGCTCTGCCCCTGTGGCTTTGCAGGGTATAACCCCTCCTCCTGGCTGCCTTCACAAGCTGGTGTTGAGTGTCTGCAGCTTTTCCAGGCACACGTGGCAAGCTGTCGGTGGATCTACCATCCATTCTGGGGTCAGGAGTATGGTGGTCCTCTTCTCACAGCTCATACTAGGCAGTGCCACAGTAGAGAATCTGTGTGGGGACTCTGACCCCACATCTCCTTTCTGCACTGCCCTAGCAGAGGTTCTCCATGAGGGCCCTGCCCTTGCAGCAAACTTCTGCCTGGGCATCCAGGCATTTCCATGTATCTTCTGAAATACAGGCTGAGGTTCCATTGTCAAGCTGCAAATTTTACAAACTTTTATGCTCTGTTTCCCTTTTAAAGCCGAATGCCTTTAATAGCATCCAGGTCACATCTTGAATGCTTTGCTGCTTAGAAATTCCTTCTGCCAGATACCATAAATCATCTCTCTTAAGCTCAAAGCTCCACAAATCTCTAGGGCAGGGGCAAAATGCTGCTAGTCTCTTTGCTAAAACATAACAACAGTATTTTTGATTAAGTTCCCAACAAGTTCCTCATCTCCATCTGAGACCACCTGAGCCTGGATTTCATTGTCCATATAATTATCAGCATTTTTGTCAAATCCATTCAGTGAGTCTAGGGAGTTCCAAATCTTCCCATATTTTCCTGTCTTCTTCTGAGCCCTCCAAACTCTTCCAACTTCTATCTGTTACCCCATTCCAAAGTTGCTTCCACATTTTCATGTGTCTTTTCAGCAGCACCCCACTCTACTGGTACCAATTTACTGCATTAGTTCTTTTTCACACTGCTGATAAAGAGATGCCTGAGACTGGGCAATTTACAAAAGAAAGAGGTTTAATGGACTCTCAGTTCCACGTGGCTGGGGAGGTCTCACAATCATGGCAGAAGGTGAAAGGCATGTCTCACATGGTGGCATACAAGAGAAGAGATCTTGTGGAGGGAAGCTCCCCTTTATAAAACCATCAGATCTGGTGAGAATTTTTCACTATCATGAGAATAGCACAGGAAAGACCCACTCCTGTGATTCAATTTCCTCCCACTGGGTCCCTTCTACAACACGTGGGGATTGTGGGAGTTACAATTCAAGATGAGATTTGGGTGAGGGCACAGCCAAACCATATCAACACAACTTGTTTAAACAATTATATTTTCTCCATTGTATTTCTTCTGCCTTTTAAAAAAAGTCATTTGACTATATTTAAGTGGGTCTATTTCTGGACTCTCTATTCTACTCCATTGACCTATTTGTCTATTTTATTTTATTTTGTATCGACAACACAGTGTATTGATTAGTAGCTTTAAAGTAAGTCTGAAGGTGTGTAGTGTCAGTCCTCTGACTTCGATTTCCTTCAATATTATGTTGGCTATTCTGGGTCTTTAGTCTCTCAATGTAAATATTATTAGTTTGTCAATATCCACAAAACAATTTGCTAGAATTTTGATTGGGATTCCATGGAATTTATAAATGAAATTGGGAAAGACTAACATGTTGACAGTATTGAAGCTTCCTATTTATGAACTAGAATGTCTCTCCATTTTTTGTCTCTATTTAATTTTTTTCATGAGAGTTTCATAGTTTTCTTCATATAGATATTTAGATCTTGTGTATATTTTGTTAGATTTATAACTAAATATTTTCCATTTCAAATTCCATTTGTTCATTACTGGTAGTTAGGAAAGTGATTGACTTTTGTATATTAACTTTGTATCCTGAAACTTTGCTATAATTGCTTACTATTTCCAGCTTTTTGCTATAAAAAGCTTACTGGTTTTCTTTTTGGTCAGTTCTTTCAGATTTTCTACATAGACAGTTATGCCATCTGAGAACAATGACAATTTAATTGTTTTCTTCTCAATCTATATATCATATATTTTATTTTCTTATTGTACTAGCTAGAGCTTCCATGACAATGTTGAAAAGGAGTGGTAAGAAGACATTCTTATATTTTTCTGGTCTTAACAGAAAAGTTTTCAGTTTTTCCATCATTAAGTAGGATATTTGCTGAGGTTTTCAATAGATGTTCTTCATAAAGTTGAGAAAGTTCCCCTCATTTTTACTTTTCCGAGAGTTTTTATCATAAATGGCTGCTGGGTTGTATCAAATGCTTGTCCAGTATCTATTGATATGAACATGTGCCTTTTCTTCTTTAGCTTGCTGATGTGATATGTTACATTACTTTCTTTTTGAACCTTGAACCAGTCTTGCGTTGCTGGGACAAATACCAATTGGTTGTGGTATATAATTCTCTTAATGCATTGCTGAATTCAGTTTTCTAATATTTTGTTGAGGATTTTTTATCTGTGTTCATGAGAGACATTGTTCCGTAGTTTTCTTTTTTTGTAATATCTTTCTTTGGTTTTCGTATTAGGGCAATACTGAACTCATAGAATGAGTTGGGAAGTACTTCCTCTGTGTCTATCTTCTGGAAGAGATTGTAAAGAATTGGTATAATTTCTTACTTAAATACATGGTGGAATTCACCACTGAATACATTTGAGTCAATTAAACCATTATTTTAAATCCATTTATTATACTTTTATAGAATTCATGGGAGTGATACATTAAAAACATTTGTTTGATCTGCCATGTCTACAGAGAAATACAACAATTATGAAATAATTGATGTAAATAAGAACATTTTTGCAGGAGATTTTCATTTTGACATTGGGAAAAACTAGAAGGAAAAGAGACAGGTGATTTGGAAATAAGATAAGAGGTTTGCTAATTCTCCAGATGACAGATCATAAAAAATCTGAATCAAGGGGAAATTGTAGAGAGAATCAGGTGCTGATTGTGTTTCCTAATCCAAGAAAGGATAAAGATTTAAAAATGTTTAGCCAACCATACATTTGATTCATATAATAAACTGCTGTTTTTACCATACAATTCTTATTGGAGTTTATGACTTTTAAACTGAATACATGCCAAAGATACAATAATAAGATTTTGTCAGGTGATTTTGAGAGCAATGGAGATTGGCATAGACTAAGTATCAGAATAGAAATTGAAAATATGGTAAGCAATGCAGGATAACTTTGGCTGATATTCTAGTTGTTAATTACATGTGAGCAACTGCATAAAAATTTCCAGAGATGACAGAGAGTGACTTTGAATGTGACTAGAAATTATTATATGAGTAAGTAGGGCTAGAAACCCTTTTTGACAGGATTATAGCTACTACCATTAACCTATTTTTACCTCCAGGGAAAAGAAGCCTTGGAAAAACTTAGGCACATCTCATTTATTAGCTTTATTATAATCCTATTGTCCCCTTTGTAATGAACTTCAAATCCCCTTTGAAAATACTCTGACATAAATATTTTATATAACTTACTATTCAGATTGAGTAAATTGAATCATATAGTTAAATATTTTCAGGTTAGAGAAAAATGGGAGGTCTTATTCGATAATGTTAATGATGTACTGATCTCAGGGATATATTTTATTGTAAAAGGTCAAATGAGGAATGCAGAATAGATTTTCTAATATTTGATAGCATGGTAGTATTTCAAATTGTAGATTAAATATTTAACAGGTAAACTAATTGAGAAGAAAAGTGTCACGGAAAGACTATAAGGTATATTTAGAAATTAAAGATACTACACTATAGAAGAGTTAATACTCAAAATACATGTATTTT
The DNA here is from genome assembly GCF_028878055.3 of Symphalangus syndactylus. Lineage (NCBI taxonomy): Eukaryota > Metazoa > Chordata > Mammalia > Primates > Hylobatidae > Symphalangus > Symphalangus syndactylus. The sequence goes on along the minus strand of NC_072424.2, from coordinate 119,650,715 downwards.
TAAAACTACTTGATTCAAGATTAACATAAATTTATTGCAGTCAAGAAAACGTAGCATTAGTAAAAGGATAAACACATTGATAGATTGAATATGAGAGAGATAATTAGAAATACAACCACCAACATCATTTTCCACAAATGGCACTGAGACAATTAGATATCCACATGCAAAAAAGAACTTCAAGTCATACTTTGAACTAAATTTGAAACTAAATTGAAATGAATCATAGGCATAAATTTAAAACCTAAAACTGTAAAACTTCCAGAAAATATAAATATTCATAAATTTTAGTTTCTTAGGCCAGAAAAAGCATAATTCATAAAAGAAAAAACTAATACAATAGAAGTCATCAAAGTTTAAAAATTCTGGTCTTCAAAATACACCACTTTTTCCAAAGAAAAAGAAATGGCAAGCCACAGACAGGTAGAAAATAATTGCAAAGTACAGAGGTGACAAAGGACTTATAATCAAGTTATGTAAAGAACTTTCAAATCTCATTACAAAGAAAACAAACAATCCAATTAAAGGGTGAATGTTTGTAACAATATTTTACTGAAGAAGACATACAACTAGTAAATAAGAACATAAATGTCATAAGTCTTTAAGGAAATGGAAATTAAAACTCCGATAGATACTACCACGCACCTATTAGCATGGATCAAATAAATAAAAACTGACACTAATAAATTCTGTTGAAGATGAAGAATAACAGTACTCTCAGATATTGCTGGTGGGAATGCAAAATGTTACATCCATATTGCAAATCAGTTTGACAGAGCCTCTCTTATAAACTTACACATTCCCATCCTACCCAAGAATCCTCTCCTAGGTACTTAACCAAGTGTAATGAGGACATATGTTCATGTAAAACCTGTATGCCAATATTTAGAGCTGCTGTATTGATAATATCACATACCAGAAATAACATGAACTGGTGGATTGGTGAGTGATATGGTTTAGATTTGTGTCCCCATCCAAATCTCATGTTGAATGATAACACCAGTGTTGGAGGTGGGGCCTGGTAGGAAGCGATTGTGTCATGGGGGCAGATTCCCCCCACCCCATTGCTGCTCTTGTGATAGTGAGTGCTCAGATCTGGTTGTTTAAAAGTGTGTAGCACCTTCCCCCCCTCTCTCTTCCTCCTGCTCTGCCCATGTAAGATGTGGCTGCTTCTCCTTCACTCTTTTGCCTGGCTTATTTCACTTAACATAATGATCTCCAGTTCCACCCATGTTGTTGCAAATGACAGGATATCATTTTTCTTATGGGTGAATAGTACTCCGTTGTGTATATGTACCACATTTTATTTAACCATTTATCTGTTGATGGACACTTAGTTTGCTTCCAAATCTTGGCTATTGTGAATAGTGCCACAATAAACATGAGACTGTAGATATTTATTCAACATACCATTTTTTTTCTTTTGGATATATACCTAGGAGTAGAATTGGAGGATCATATGGTAGCTCAATTTTAGTTTTGCTAAATTGTTCTCCATGGTGATTGCACTAATTTCTATCTCTAGCAAGAGTGTACAATGGTTCCCTTTTCTAAACATTCATCCTCTGCAGCATTTGTTATTGTCTGCCTTTCGAATAAAAGCCATGTTAACTGGGAAGTGATATCTCATTGTACTTTTGATTTGCATTTCTCTGATGATCACTGGTGTTGAGCACCTTTTCGTATACCTCTTTGCCATTGAATGTCTTCTTTTGAGAAATGTCCATTCATATCTTTTGCACATTATAAAATTAAATTATTATATTTTCCCCGTAGAGTTGTTTCAGGTCCTTATATATTCTCATTATTGAACCCTTGTCAAATGGATAGTCTGTAAATGTTTTCTCCCACTCTGTGGGTTGTCTCTTCACATTGTTGATTGTTTCCTTCACTATGCAGAGGCTTTTTAACTTGGTGTGATCCCATTTGTCAATATTTGCTTTGGTTACCTGTGCTTGTGGGATATTACCCAAGAAATCTTTTCCCAGTTCAATATACTGGAGATTTTCCCCAATATCTTCCTGTAGTAGTTTCATAGTTTTAAGTCTTAGACTTAATTAACTCTTTAATCCATTTTTATTTGATTTTTGCATATGGCCAAAGATAGGGGTTGAATTTTGTTCTCCTGCATATGGAGACTCAGGTTTCCCAATACCATTTATTGAAGAGACTGTCCTTCCCCAATGTATGTTCTTGGCACTTTTGTTGAAAATGAGTTCACTGTAAATGTATTGTTATGTTTCTGGGTCCTTTATTCTGTTCCATTGGTCTATGTGTCCATTTTAATGTCAGTACCATGCTGTTTGGTTACTACTGTAACTCTGTTGTAGAATTTGAAGTCATATAATGTCATTTCTCCAGTATTTTTTTTCTTTTGCTCAGGATATCTTTGACTGTACTGAATGTTTTGTGGTTCCATATAAGTTTCAGAATTTTTTTTTCTATTTTTATGAAAAATGTAATTGATATTTTGATAGAGATTGCATTGAATCTCTAGATTGCTTTGGGTAGTATGAATATTTTGACATAATTGATACTTCCAATCCACCAACATGGAATATCTTTCAATTTTTTCTTGTCCTTTTCAATTTCTTTCATCAATGTGTAAATATTTTCATTACAGAGATATTTCACTTCCTTGGTTAAATTAATTCGTAGGTATTTTATTTTATTTGTAGCTATTGTAAACGGGATTATTTTCCTGATGTCTTGTTCCAATTGTTTGCTCCCTGGTTATAGAAATGCTACTGATTTTTGTATGTTTATTTTGTTTCCTGTAATTTTACTGAATTTGTTATCAGTTTGAATCATTTTTTTCAAATATAAGATAATGTTTTCTGTAAATAAGGATAATGTGACTTCTTTCAATTTTGATGCTCTTTATTTCTTTCTCTTGTCTGATTTCTCTAGGTAGGACTTCTAGTACTATGTTGAATAACAGCAATGAAAGTGAGCAGCCTAATTGTATTCCAAATCTTAGAGGAAAGGCTTTCAGTTTCTTACCATTCAGCATAATATTAGCTGTAGGTCTGTCATATATGGCTTTAATTATGTTGATATATTATTTTGTTGTCTCTAAACCTAGCTTTTTGAGGGTTTTTTATCATGAAGGGATGTTGAATTTTATCAAATGATTTTTCAGCATCAATTGAAATGATTGTATGGTTTTTATCCTTCATTCTGCTGACATGACGTGTCACATTGAGTGATTTGCATACGTTGAAAAATCATTGCATCTCTGGGATAAATCTTACTTAGTCGTGATGAATGATATTATTAATGTGTTGTTGATATAATTTGCTAGCATTTTGTTGAGGATTTTTGCATCAATGTTTATCAGAGATATTGGCCTGTAGTTTTCCTTTTTTGATGTGTCTTTGTCTAGTTTTGGTATCAGGGTAATACTGGCCCCATAGAATGAGTTTGGAAGTATTCCCTCTGCCTTTATTTTTTGGAATAGTTTGAGTAGAATTGTTATTAACTCTTCTTTAAATGTTTGGTAGAATTCAGCAGTGAAGCCATCGGGTCCTGGGCTTTTCTTTTCTTGGAGGCTTTTTATTATGGCTTTGATCTTGTTACTTGCTATTGGTCTGTTCATGTTTTAGATTTCTTCATGGTTCACTTTTGGTAGTTTGTATGTGTCAGGTATTTATCCATTTCTTCCAGGTTTTGCAATTGATTGACATGTAGTTGCTCATCACAGCCTCTAATGATCTTAGAATTTCTATGGTGTTAGTTGTAATGTCTCCTTTTCCATCTCTGATTTTATTTATTTGGATCTCCACTCTTTTTTTCTTAGTTACTCTGGCTAAAGGTTTGTCAATTTTATCTTTTTTTTAAAAAAAAAACACAACTTTTTATTTTCTTGATTTTTTTGTATTGTTTTCTTTGTTTCTATTTCATTGATTCTGCTCTGACCTTTATTATTTCTTTTCTTTGACTAACTTTGGGTTTGGTCTGGTCTTGCTTTTCTGTTTTTAAGATGCATCATTAGGTGGTTTATTTGAAATTTTTGTTCTCTTTTGATATAGGCACTTAGAGCTATAAACTTCCTTCTTAGTGCCACTTTTGATGTATCCAGTAGGTTTTGGTATATCGTGTTTTCACTGTAATTTGTTTCAAGAAATTTTTCAATTTCCTTCTTTATTTATTCATTAATCCACTGGTCATTCTGGAGCATATTCCTTAATTTCTATGTGTTTGTATAGTTTTCAAATTCTCTCAGGTTATTGATTTCTGACTTTATTATATTGTGGGCAAAGAAGATATTTGATAGTGTTTTTAAAATGTTTTAATACTTTATTTGTGGACTAACATATGGTCTATTCTTGAGAATGATCCATGTGCTGAGGAAAATAATGTGTATTCTAAAGCCACTGGATGAAATGTTTCATAAATATATATTAGGTATGTTTGGTCTATAATGCAGATTAAGTCTGATGTTTCTTTGTTGATTTTCTGTCTGGAAAATCCGTCCAATGCTAAAAGTGGGGAGTTGGACTCTAGCTATTATTGTATTTTGGTCCATCTCTAATAATATTTACTTTATATAACTTGGTCTTCTAGTGTTGAATGTATGCATATTTATAATTTTTATATCCTCTTGATGAATCAACACCTTTATCATTATATAATGACCTTCTTTGTCTCTTCTTATAGTTTTATCTTGAAATCTATTTTGTCTGATATAAGTATACCTAATCTTGGTCTTTTTTGGTTTTCACTGGCATGGAATATTTTTTTCCATATCTTTATTTTCAGTGTATATGTGTCTTTACAAGTAAATGTACTTCAAGTAGGCAACAGATTATAGAGTGCTTGTTTTTTTAATCTATTCAGCCACTCCTTGCCTTTTTATTGAAAAATTTAGTTTATTTAAAATAAATATAATTATCATTAAGTAAGGACTAACTTCTGCCATTTTCTCACTTGTTTACTAGTGGTTTTGTGGTCTACTCTTTCTTCTTTCCTTTCTTCCTGTCTTCCTTTTAATGAAGGTGTTTTACACTAGCAGTATGATTTAGCTTCTTACTTTTTATTTATTGTGTATCCATTGTGTGTTTTTTGATTTCAGGTTACCATGAGGCTTGCAAATAGTTTTCTATAACCTATTATTTTCAGCTGATAACAAACTTAACACTGCTTACATAAACACACAAACTAACAAACAAGCAAAATAAAATCTAATAAACTCTTTGTTTCCACACTTTTAAACTTTTTGTTGTTCCTATTTACATCTTATTGTCTACATCTTGAAAAGTTATTGTAGTTATTAATTCTGAATGGTTCATGTTTTATACTTTCTACTTAAGAGTAGTTTATAGCCGGGCGCGGTGGCTCACGCCTGTAATCCCAGCACTTTGGGAGGCCGAGGCGGGTGGATCACGAGGTCAGGAGACCGAGACCATCCTGGCTAACCCGGTGAAACCCTGCCTCTACTAAAAATACAAAAAATTAGCCAGGCGAGGTGGCGGGCGCCTGTAGTCCCAGCTACGTGGGAGGCTGAGGCAGGAGAATGCCGTGAACCCTGGGGGGCGGAGCCTGCAGTGAGCCGAGATTGCGCCACTGCACTCCAGCCTGGGTGAAAGAGCGAGACTCCTTCTCAAAAAAAAAAAAAAAAGAGTAGTTTATACACTAGAGTCATAGTGTTATTATGTTTTGTGTTTTCCTGTGTACTTACAATTACCAGTGAGTTTCACACCTTGAGAGGATTTCTCATGGGACATTAACATCATTTTCCTACTGATTGAAGTACTTCTTTTAGCATATCTTGTAGGACAGGTCTGGTATTGATGAAATTCTTCAGCTTTTGTTTGTCTGTGAAAGAATTTCTTTTTTTTTTTTTTTTTTTTGAGACAGAATCTTGCTCTTTTGCCCAGGCTGGAGTGCAGTGGCGCTTTCTCGGCTCACTGCAAGCTCCGCCTCCCGGGTTCACGCCATTTTCCTGCCTCAGCCTCCCGAGTAGCTGGGACTACAGGCGCCCGCCACCACGCCTGGCTAATTTTTTGTATTTTTTTAGTAGAGACGGGGTTTCACCGTGTTAGCCAGGATGGTCTCGATCTCCTGACCTTGTGATCTGCCTGCCTCGGCCTCCCAAAGTGCTGGGATTACAGGCGTGAGCCACCGTGCCCGGGTATCTGGGAAAGTATTTCTCCTTCACAACTGAAATGTATTTTCACAAAATATACTATTTTGGAGTAAAAGATTTTTCTTTTCATCACTTTAAATATGTCATGCCACTCTCTCCTGGCTCGTAAGATTTCCACCAAAAAGTCTTCTGCCAGGCATATTGGAGCTCAATTGTATATCATTATTTTCCTTTTCTCTTATTGCCTTCAGAATCCTTTCTTTATCCTTGACGTTTTGGAGTTTGATTATTAAATACCTTGCAATAGTCTGCTTTTGGTTAAGTCACAGTGGTGTTCTATAACCTTCTTTTCCTTGGATATTTATATCTTTCTCTAAATTTGGAAATTTCTCTGTTATTATTCCCTTGAATGAACTTTTTATTATCCCTTTCTCTACCTCCTCGTTAAGGCCAATAACACTTAGCTTTGCTCTTTTAAGTATATTTTTTAGATCTTGTAGGTGTGTTTCATTTTTTAAAAATCTTTTTCGTTTTGTCTCTTCTGAATGTATATTTTCAAATAGCCTGTTACTCACTAATTCTTTCTTCTGTTTGATCAATTGTGCTGTTAAAAGACTCTGATGAACTTGGTGCAGAGACTCACGCCTCTAATTCCAGCGACTCAGGAGGCTGAGGTAGGAGAATCACTTGAACCTGGGAGATGGAGGCTGCAGTGAGCCAAGATCATGCCACTGGACTCCAGCCTGAGCTATGGAGTCAATGAGACTCTGTCTCAAAAACAAAACAAAACAACTCTGATGCGTTCTTCAGTAGGTCAATTGCATTTTCAACTCCAGAATTTCTTCTTGATTGTATTTAAATATTTTAATGTCTTTTTTAAATTTATCTGGTAGGATTTTGAATTCTTTCTCTGCATTGTGTTGAATTTCTTTGAGTTTCCTCAAAATAGCTATTTTAAATTCTGTGTAAAAGGTCAATTATCTCTGTCTCTCTGAGATTTGTTCTTGGTACCTTATTTAGTTCATTTAGTGAATTCATGTTTTCCCGGATGTTCTTCATGCTTGTGGATGTTTGCTGGTGTCTGGTCTTTGAAGAGTTAGGTATTTATTGTAGTCATCACAGTCTGGGCTTTTTTGTATCTATCCTTCTTGGGAAGGTTTTCCAGGTATTCAAAGGACTTGGGTGTTGTGATCTAAGCTTTGGTCACTGAAGCTGTATCTAAATTAGGATGTACCCACAGCTAAGTAATGCTGTAGTTCTTGCATACTTGTAGACGTACTGCATTGGTAAACTTGGATAAGCGTTGTTAGAATGCTCTGGATTACAGGCAGAGACTCCTGTTCTTTTTCCTTACTTTCTCCCAAACAAATTGAATCTTCCTCTCTCTCTATGCTGAGTTGTCTGGAGCTATGGGAGGGGTAACACAGGCACACCTTTGGCCACCACTACTAGGACTGCACTGGGTCAGACCTGCGGCCAGGTCAGCATTGAGTCTCGCCCAAAGCCCATTGTAACCACCACTTGGCCGCCGCCTATGTTTGCCTAATGACCTAGGGCTCTACAATCAGCAGGTGGCAACACCAGCCAGTCTTGTGTCCTTCCCTTTAGCATGGTGAGCACCCCCTGGTCCTGGGTTTGTTCAGAGATGCTATCTTGGAGCTAGAGCTGGAGTCAGAAACCTTAGAAATCTACTTGGTGTTCTAGTCTACTGTGGCTAATCTGGCACCAAAATCACAAGTCAAAGTCCTTTCCAATCTATCTTCTCTTTTCTCCAGGCAGAGGAGCTTCTCCCCATGTTCACCACCACCACAGGCCCATGGGGAGTACTGCCAGAGTACCACAGGTATTTACTTAAGGCACAAGGTTTCCTCAGTCAGGTTATGGTGAATTCTCCCAGGCCTGTGACTCATTTTATAGGACAGTGGGCTCCCTTCTGGCTCAGGGTGCACCCAGAAATGCTGTCCGAGAGCAAAAATTGGGAATCAGGGAAACCAAGAGCTCACTTCCCCACTGTGGCTGAGCTGGTACCTAAGCAGCAAGACAAAGTCCCCTTCATTCTTCACTCTATATTTCTCATACAGAAGGGATATCTCTCATTGCCACTACAGCTGTGTATATGCTGGGTCACACCTGAATCCAGTGTGTCTCAGAGTCTCACCCAAGGCTCATGGTTTGTATTACCTGGTTACTGCTGCTGTTATTCAGTGCTTAAGGGCTCTTTAGTCAGCAGGTGGTGAATTCTGACAGGACTGGGTCCTTCCCTTCAAGGCAATGCATTCCCTTCTGGCCCAAGTTGTGTCTAGAAATGTCAACTGGGGGCTAGGGCCTGGAAGGGGGACCTCCCGGCTGTACTCAGTGCCCTATCATACTGTGGCTGAGCTGGTATCCAAGTTGCACAACAAAATCCTCTTTACTTTTCCCCCTCCTCTCCTCAAGTTGAATTAAAAGGTATTTTTTGGAACTGTGAGCTGCGCTGCCTGGGCTTGGGGTAGGAGTGGTGCAAATACTCCCTTAGCTGCTCAGGCTGGTATCTCACTAGGTAATATGCCCCCCAAAGCCACTGGCTTTGAGCCCAGCAGAGCCCTAGGACTTGTCTAAGAGTTGCATTCCTTGTGTCCTAGACAGTCTTTCAAGTTTATTTAGGACCCCAGAGCACTTTTTAGGCTGCCATGGGAAAGCTTACTGAACCTCAAGTTCTGACTGCTGGGATGGGTGATTCTGCTCTGGCTAGGCTTGTATGAATACTCCCTTCATGAGTGTTTGCTGATTTCTGCCTGGTGTTGGCAGCCCTGAGTTCCAGTGCAAAGTCCCACAATCACTATGCTCTCCCTCCCACAGGCATACAGAATCACTATGCTCTCCCTCCCACAGGCACACAGATTCTCTCTTTTTGCCCAGTGTCTTCTGCTGGGGTTGGGGGAAGGGCTGACGTTGCCAGTTCAAGACTGTCTTTCCTACCCTCTTCAGTGCATCTTTCAGTGATGTAAAGTTAAAATCAGGTACTGGCATCAATTACCTGATTTTTTTGTTTCTTATGAAGGTGCTTTTTTTTCTGTAGATAATTGTAGAATTTGGTGTTCCTACAGGGAGGACAATCAGTGGAGGATTCTATTCAGTTGTCTTGCTCCACCTCCAAAATCCAACAACAGTTTCTTCTGAATTCATTCTATATTTCTAGTGATGTATTATAAATTGAGATATATATTATAAATTGACATTGTATAATGAAATTTACAGTGAAATATGTATACCTTATGTTTATAGTTTAATCAACTTTGATAAGTTCTTACACATGTGTAACCCAAAACACTATTACATAGAAAATTTTCATCACTCCATAAAGTTCCATTGCACCCCTTCTTAGTCAATCCCCACCCCTACATCCTGAGGCAAATTTGGACTTTTATCACTATAGCTTAGTTTCTCTTGTTCTAGAACTTCATATAAGTAGAATCGTATGATATCTAATCTTTTGTGTCTGGTTTCTTTAACCATAATAATTTTGAAATGCATTCACTATTGGTGAGCAGTGTTCCATATTATAATTGTTTGTTTATCCATTTTCTGTTCTTAAGTATTCTGGGTTTCGGCTAGGATGAATTTGGCCATTGTAAATAGTTTTGTATGAATATTTTATGTGCATATATTTTAATTTATCTTGCACTCTACATAACAGAGGAATCGCTAGATCACAGAAGAAGTAAATATGCATTGTTACAAGAAATTATTAATTTTCCTGTTTATTTTTATTATGTTACTCAACCACTCCTAATTAGAAAAGCTCCAGTTGCTGTATATTCATGGTAACCTTTGGTTTTGTCAGTCTTTAAAAATTTTAGCCATTTTAGCAATGTATAGTAGTCACCTATTTTGATTTTATGCTTCCTTGACAACTAATAATGTTGGGCACATTTTTATGTGCTTCTTAGCTATTTTGTCATTCTTTTTCATACATCTGTTCTGAATTTTGACCATTTTTATTTATTTTTCTTTCTGTTACTTATGTACAATTCTTTATCTAGTCTGATTATGAGTCCTTTATCTGACATATGGATTGGAAATAATTTTCCCCACTCTATGGCTTGCCAACTCATTTTCTTAATGGTTCTTTTGAAAAATAGAACATTAATTATGCTAAATTTCAATTATTATTTCTTTCTTTCATATTTTTGTACTTTTATACTAGTTCATATATTTAATGTCAAATAAAATACCAAATAACAGGATATGCTTACCAACAAAGTATATATTTTGATGAGAAACTTTTCATAGGCTCAGTAGAAAAAGCACAGGTGCTTATTCAAGTATAAAGCCATTGAGAGGGCAAATTGAATCTATCTACTATGAATAGCATTACAAATGTTATTACATGCCATGAAATATAACTTAGCCAAACACTAAAGATAAAATATTAAAGAACAATTGATATTCAGGTTATAGCAAAAGACAGCAAGGACCCAAAAGAATGTTTAAGTAGCATGGATGAAAAATATTCTATTCTGTCCAAATAAAAAAAAATGAAGGAATAAAATAACTTGAGGGTATTATGTGATCTGAAATAAAAAATAATTTTCCCAGAGGTTCCAAATCTTAAAATGATACATACTTTAACTCACTCCTTTATTTATTCCCATATTCCCTGAATTTGATCCATGCATTTATTCAAGAAATATTTATTGAAGAGCTACTGTGAACTTTTATTTGATCCAATAATGAAGAAATGCTAAAGTAAATCCTCTGAGTTAAATCAGGAGACGATACTATTTGCTTCATTCTGTTACTTCATTAGGTTTTTAAATTTTTTATTTTTTTAAATTGACACAAAATTGTATATTTTTAGTGTACACAACATGGTAATTTGAAATGTATACACATTGTGGAATGGCTAAATCAAGCTAATTAACATACTTTACCTCATGTAGTTATCATTTTTGTGATGAGAACACTTAAAATCTACTCTCAGCATTTCTCAAGAATACAATATATTGTTGTTAACTACAATCATTTCAAAGGTTAATATTTGAAGAAGAAAAAGGAGGAAGAGAAAGAGAAGGAAGAAAGAGGAAGGAAAACAAGACAGAGCTAATTATTTGTGAGTCTACCAGAGAAACATTTAAGAACTATAGTTTCTAGGCTGGGGGCAGTGGCTTATGCCTGTAATCCCAGCACTTTGGGAGGTTGAGGTGGGCAGTCACTTGAGGTTAGGAGTTCAAGACCAGCCTTGGCAATATGGTGAAACCCCATCTCTAATAAAAATACAGAAACAAAAGTAGCTGGGCATGGTGGTGGACATCTGTAATCCCAGCTACTTGGAAGGCTAAGGCAGGGGAATTGCTTGAACCTGGGAGGCTGAGGTTGCAGTGAGCCCAGATTGCACCATTGCACTCCAGCCTGAGTGACAAAGTGAGACACTATTTAGAAAAACAAACAAACAAACAAAAGAACTATAGTTTCTAGTCAATTGACTTGGCAACACAAGCTGAACAGTGGCTATTTTATTTTATTTTATTTTACCAAATCTACCTAAGGAAGGAATATTTCTAATTTGGGGATTTCACTGGCTCTGTTTGTTCTCTATAATACTTTCCTTTCATGTAGGTCATAGTAGGTACTTTATAACTTATATGTATAGACTAGGCAGACAATTAAAGGACCCTGAACTATAAATGAAAGAATGATTTAAATTAGTGACAAAAGGAACATATAATATGATGTACTTCTCATTTCTTGACCACTTGGCTTCTAGACATTTCAATATTTTCAAGTATTTATTTGAGAGTAGGCTCCTTAAATTATTTCTGAATTTATCATCTTTATGACTTTTAAAGCAGCAGTCCCCACATGCTGTGTGGTGGACTGGTACAGGTCTGTGGCCTATTAGAAACTGGACTGCACAGCAGAAGGTGAGCAGCAGGTGAACCAGAATTACTGCCTGAGTTTTGTCTCCTGTCAGATCAGCAGCATTACATTCTCATAGGAGTGTGAACCCTACTGTCAACTGCGCATGTGAGAAATCTAGGTTGTGCATATTTTTATGAGAATCTAACTAATGCCTGATGATCTGAGGTGGAATAATTTCATCCCCAAACCACCACCCTCATCTGTGGAAAAGTTGTCTTCCATGAAACCAGTCCCTGGTGACCAAAGGTTGGGGACTGCTGTTTTAAAGAATAAGTACACTAAGTCAAGGTGCTATGAAGTTGTTATAGTTTAAGGGACATTCTTAAGAAAAATTACTTCAGTATATTACTCTTCTCGTTTTCAAGGACATGAAAAAGTAAAGGATGGTCTAGCACTATTTTATATTTTTATGACTTGTACTGAATATATGTACTTTGAAGTTTTACATCTATAACTAGAAAGTATACTAATCCGAGGTCTGGTTATTAGGCCAGATTCTTGTTCCGTTATTTTTATCTCTGTCAAAAGTTAAACTAATGTTGTCTCCTTTTTAGTAAGATTCTACGAAAGTTTTTTAACTATTAAAGTTATTTCTTAAGGGGTAGCTATTACACTTCCTCTACTCTCTTTTTCAGTTTCCATAAAAATCTGTTTTCTTAGCTATTACTCCAAATAAAGTTATTTGGTTTTAAAAAAAAAAAAAAAGAATAAGTAATGGCCGTGTGCGGTAGCTTACGCCTGCAATCCCAGCACTTTGGAAGGCCAAGGCAGGCGGATCACGAGATCAGGAAATCGAGACCATCCTGGCTAACACGGTGAAACCCCATCTCTACTAAAAATACAAAAAATTAGCCAGGCGTGGTGGCGGGCGGCTGTAGTCCCAGCTACCCGGGAGGCTGAGGCAGGAGAATGGCGTGAAACCGGGAGGCGGAGCTTGCAGTGAGCCGAGATCGTGCCACTCCACTCCAGCTTGGGTGACAGAGCGAGCCTCCGTCTCAAAAAAAAAAAAAAAAAGTAATTGCGTTGAGAAAGTTCTGCATTATTCTGAGTCATATTCTTCAATCTCAATTTATTAATAAGTTTCATTTTACAGGTAGGTGATGTGATGACTCATCTTTAGATATGCTGTCATATTTCTAAAATATTTACAAGAACTGACTTAAGTTTCCATTTTATAGTTTTGTACTCCAATTATTATTTAGGCCATAATTCCCACTGTTTAAAGTGGAAAATGATTGTTACAAATGTCATATTATTTTAGAAGACATTAGACAGAAAAGATTCTTTCCCAGTTGAGTAGAAGTTCTTACCGCCTCCCTCTCCATGGATTTTATTGTTTTCTTCCTCAGGGAACATTTGCAAATCTGGGCATGGACTGTGGACCAGGCTTGCCTAAGTAGGAAGAGTCTGCTGGGCTAAAGATAAGCCAGTGGAGCTTTTGATTGCTACATTGGCTAGTGTGACAGTTTGGAACCTGGAAAGGCCTAAATATAGGGCTGCCAATTTTCTCCCACTGGACTTTAACTGAATGCTGAGGCAGTTAAGGATTGGATAGAAACATGCAATGAAGTTCCATACAGCTGAACAGTGCTTAAAAGTCATAGTCCTGGCAGATGGAAGGATGTTTAATAACATTAGACAAGTTGTGCCCTTAAGATCTTTGAAACCAGAGTGAAAATGAGGCAAATGCAAGCTGTAACCCATCCCTGAGATGCTTATTTCTTGACTGAATGAAGGTGATCCATCCATCACTCTGGCTACCTGTACAAGAAAAAGGCTTGATATCTCTGGGGAAATGCACATCAAATTCAGCTTTTATGTCATTTTAGAAACAGTCTGTCATTTAGACAAAATTGGGTAGACATGTTAAGAAGCAATAATATGTGACCTAATGCACATATTATTGAAAAACAGAGCCAATAAAACCATATATTTACAAGATTTATATGTTAAATGAACAAAAAGAACTTTAATATTACTACTATAAACATGTAAAACAGCATGAAGAGAAGCTTAATTATACTGCATAAAAATTAATAAATTTACCAGAGAAATGATATGCATTAAAAAAGTACATAAACTAACACTGAAAAATCCAATATTTGTAAGCATTCACTGGATGTGTTCGCATTAAAAACAAACAGCTAAAGAAAACCAATAGAACCTATTAAAACTAAAACAGAGAAAAATAGTGAAAAAAATGAAAAACAGAGTTAAACAAAACAGCATGAAATACATAAAAAGACACTGTAAAAGATTTTACCACATACCCTTTGGAGTTCTAGAAGAAAAGGAGAGAAAGAACATGGCAAGAAACTATGCTTCAAGAAATAATTATATATATTTTTTTCGAAACTGATGAAGGTAATCAACTACACATTAAAGAATTGTATTACATTTCAAAAAGAATTTTGGAATTAGTTTTTAAAACACATCAAAATCAAATTGCTGAAAATGAAAGATCAAGAGAAAATCTGGAAAAAAAAAAACAAACCCAAAAACAGTCAGGGGAAAAAAAGATAAATTCTTTCCAAAAGGGCAACAGTGAACCTGACAACAGACTTTCTCATGGAATTATGAAAGCCAGAAAACAATAAACGGACACCTTTAATGTGATAAGCGAAAAGTTTTGCTGACTAGACTTCTATAACCAGCAAAAATATACTTGAAAAACCAAGGTGCAATGTGAAGATTTCAAAAAAACACAAGTTGAGAGAAATTGTCACCAACAGAGTCATACTACTATAGATACTAAACGATCTTTGAACAGAAGTTTAATAAAGATCCCAGGTCGAGGCAGGAAAGTTAAAGACAAAATAAATAACAACTAAAATTGGAAAGTTTGCCGGTTTCCAGAAATAATGTCAATAATTATTAAAGGAACAATTGTGATGTTTTATGGATTTATTTTTTAAAAATTCTTCTCAAAATAATAATGGTAATACACATTTTTTGTATGTTTTCTATGAGTTTTTGAAAATAGATTCATGTAACTGTGACCACAAATAGGTTACAGAGCAATTTTCCCCCAAGCATCCTTATGTATTTTAGAGTTCTTTATATATTCAGAATTAAATCCTATTTTGAATATGTGGTTTCAAAATATTTTCTTCCAGTCAGTTGCTTCTCATCAAACAGGTGGAATATACTTGACAAATTATGTACAAGACCTATGCGCTGTAAAGCATAAACCATGCATGATGGTTAGTTTCATGTGTCAACTTGACTGGATGATGGGGTGCCAGATACTCAGTTAAAAATGATTTCTGAGTCTATCTGTGCAGGTGTTTCTGGATGAGATCAGTATTTGAATCAGTAGATGGAGTAAAGCAGATTGCCCTGCCAAATATGGGTGGGCATAATCCAACTCACCGAGGGACTGAACACAACAAAAAGCCAAAGGAAAAGAGACCTCACTCTTTCTACTTGGCTACTTGAGCTGGAACTTTGGTTTCCTGACCTCAAACTGCAGTTTATATTATTGGTGTTTCTGGTTCTCAGGCCTTTGGCCTTGGGCCAGGGCTACACTTTCAGGTTTTCTTGGGATCCAGATTGCAGAAGGCAGATCATAGCACTTCCTAGCCCTTCCATAATCACAGGAGCCATTTCCTTGTAACTACACACACACACACACACACACAGACATGTGCACACATATATATGTCCATATCCTACTGGTCCTGTTTCTTTGGAGAACACTGACTAATGCACCATGTTTATAGTAATTAAAGAGACTTAAATGGAAAGATTTATTGTGATCATGGATTAAATGACTCAATATTGCTAAGCTATTGATCATTCCCAAAATTGATTCACAGATTTAAAATAATTCCAAATTTCTGGCATCTTTTTTCTTAAAAATTGACATGCCGACTTAATTACTTACATTTGAAAATGCAAAGGAAAAATAGCTAACCATAAGAAATTTTGAAAAAGAAGAACAAAGTTGGAGGATTTTACTGTCTGAAAAAAATGTTAATAAAAAGCTGTTGCATTCAGGACAGCAGGGTGTTGGCATAAACAAACACATATAGCTCAAGGAATTTCTCCAAAATAGGGGATCTACAAGTACACTCATATCTATCTATCTATCCATCCATCTATTATCTGTCTGTCTGTCTGTCTATCTATCTATCTATCTATCTATCTGGCAAATTGATTTTCAACAATGGTATCAAAGTAATTCGATGTGGAAAGGATAGTCTGTTGATCAAGTGGTACTGAAACAATTAAATATTAATTAAAAAATAAACCACATCGTCTTCCTCATACCAAATACAACAAGAGGCTTTTGTTTCTATTTCTTTATGTCAGTATATTTTTCAGATTGATCCACTTTGTGATGAGTCATTGCAGCAGTTCATTCTCTTTAATTGCTGTGTAGTAGTCCATTTTATTATTATAACAGCCTGTTCTTTTCAATAGCTTTATTGAGATAAAGTTCACCTACCATTAAATTCACTCTTTTAAATCGCTAAGTTAAAAGGTTTTTAGTATATTCTCAAGAGTTGTGCAACTATCGTCATTATTTAATTTTAAAACTTTTTTATTGCTTTTTCACTTCATTTTTATTATTCTGAGATAGTATAATAAAAAATAATTATATACTGAAATGTGGAGGTAAAACATAAAAATTTAGAAGAAAACAATTAGAATGGTATAGGCAAAGATTTGTTAGACAGGACGCAGAAAAAATTACTATCTATAGAAGAAAACATAAAGTTAACTTGATCCAAATCAAAATTTTCTACTCTTCAAAAGTTATCATTAAGAAAATTTAAAGGCAAGTTACATGTATTGAAATAAACCAGATTATACATATATGTTCTAAAGTCTTATGTCATGAATATATAAAAAACTCTTACAACTCAATATGGAGAAGATAAACAATCCAATGAAAATAATCAAGTATTTGAGTACATGTTTCACAAAGGAAGAAGTAACAATTAGCCAGTATTTAAATTACTGATGTTTAATATCAGTAATTATCAAGGACATGTAAATTAAATCTATGATGTAATTCTACTATACAACTTCTATAATGGTTAATATTAATAGTACTGACAATACCAAATATTGAAGAGATTATGGTGCAATTTTAAGATGCACCAATTATAATATATGGCTCTCATGTATTACTGGAGATATTGAAGAATTGTACAACCAATTTGGAAAAATGTTTAGCAGTTTTTAGTTGTACAAGTTTACAATTCATGTAACCCAGAAATTAATGTAAATGATGTCAGAGAAAAGAATTTGCATAGCATTTTTCATAATGGCCCCAAACTGGAAGCAAATGAATGCCACCAATGGGTGAATTAATAGGTAAACTGTGGTACATCTTGTATTACTTCATTTATTTGAAATGTCCAGAATAGACAAATTCATAGAGACAGAAAATAGGTGAGTGGTTTCCAGGGGCTGAGGAGCAAAGTTATGGGGACCGACTGCTAAAGGGTTTGGAATTTCTTCTTAGAGCAATGAAAAAGTTTTAAAATTAAATAATGATAGTTGTACAACTCTGAGAATATACTCAAAACCTTTTAAGTTAGTGATTTAAAAGGGTGAATTTAATGGTATGTAAACTTTAGCTCAATAAAGCTGTTAAAAGAACAAACATAATAATAAAAAGGACTACTACACAGCAATTAAAGAGAATGAATTGCTACCATGACTCATCACAAAATGGATCAATCTCAAAAATATACTGACATAGAGAAATAGAAATAAAAGAGCGCATTCTGTTTTACTTCGTTTACATATTTTTTCTTCTTCTTCTTTTTTTTTTTTTTTTTTTTGAGACAGAGTCTCGCTCTGTCGCCCAGGCTGGAGTGCAGTGGCGTGATTTCAGCTTACTGCAAGCTCCGCCACCTGGGTTCACACCATTCTCCTGTCTCAGCCTCCCGAGTAGCTGGGACTACAGTTACCTGCCACCAAGCTGGGCTAATTTTTTTATATTTTTTAAATAAAGATGAGGTTTCACTGTGTTAGCCAGGATGGTCTCGATCTGCTGATCCACCCACCTTGGCCTCCCAAAGTGCTGTGATTAAAGGCGTGAGCCACCGCGCCTGGCCCATTTACATATTTTTAAGAAGATGTAAGGTATAGAGATGATCACAGGTCACAATAGACGGGTTAGTCTACAGTAAGAATAACTGGAGGTACTCTGGAAGATGGCATACGTGGAAAAGCATCATCTTAAGGAAATGTTTTATGTCTTCATCGGTTTGGTGATTATGTAAATGTATATATTTATATGTTAGCATCTCTGAGACACACACAAAGGATTGGTACACTTCATGCAACTTATTGTATATATAATGTCTTGTAAAAAAAGCCCAATTTGTTGTTGTATTGTGAAATTTTATCAGAAACTGCATAAAATAGTCATTTTTTGATAACTTAAATGGTTAATAAAAATTACTCTTCTTAATTATTATTCTTTCTGTACTTATCAATAATGATTTAACTGCAAATAATACAATGTCTCACTCTTTTGTTGTCTCAACCTTGATGGGATTATTGGTAAGAAAAAGCTTATTAGGCAAATATTGAACAGCTTCAGGTTTTAAGGATATAATTTGTTGCTCTAATACTCTTATGGTGACCCATTTGTAATTCCAAAAAAGAAAAACATATAATGTTGAAATGATGTGTAATAAACTATGCTTAGAATATTAAAATGAAAGATATTTTGCAAAATAACATTGGATGAAAAGGCAGGGAGATATGAATTTGCAGTAGTACGTTTAAAAAATATATATATATATATACTAATTGGTGATGGGTGGAATTTTTCAGAAAAAATTTAAATGCTAACGTATCTGGTCAAATTGTTCTGCTGGGAAACAAGTGTGTCTGTTTTTGTTGTTTGTTTTCCCAGCTTCCAATTTCTGTCTACCAAGAAAAATCATTTTATGAATTAATAAAATCTTTCCAGAATGAAAATAAAGGGATATACAGCTTAATGGCTAGAATGTGTTGCCAGGATTTTGTAATTTATACAGTTTGTTATGACTAGAACAATGTTCCAATGCACTGAACTTTAATGATGAAATGTCAGCTTCCTGCTGAGCAGTTCAGGAGACAGGCCCACACCTCCTTGCCTCTAGAAGAGTTGTCATTTATATCCACCTCCAGCAAGCAAAATTGTGAAGTTGGTATGATGATATTAGGCACTGTTCATCTTCCAAATAAAAATAAAAAACATCTACAAATAAAACCTTTTGAAATGTTCAATACTTTAATTTTCTTCAACACTGAAGGAAAGAGGGGGGAAGATGAAAAAATCTGGTGAGAAAGACCCAGATGAATCTTTCTTTTTATCTTGAATTTAAGCTCTTTCAAAACAATGTGTTTACTGTTCCTGACAAAAATCACAATTTTTTAAGTCATTACTTTTCATGTTAACCCATGAGTAATAGATGCAGTCCAATTCAGTGACTAAGGGAGACCAAATGTGGCTTGATATTAAAGTCAAGCTACAAAGAATAAAAGGCCATCCATGTCACCACCTAAAAAATAGTATCTTTAAAGTTCTTAGTTTATCCATGAGGTACTAGAATAATTACTTTGATTAATGAGTGAATTGTTATTATCAAGAGATTTCTATTAAGTAATTCAAAGCAGGATTATGGCTTTTACCAAGTTAATCACTACTACCTGTGATATCCTTTCCTTTTTATTCACTTGTTCTTAGAAACTAATTTTGTAGAAAATAAAAACTCAGACAGGAAACATATCTTGAGAGAATGGGGACACACAGGACACCTGTCATTGGATCCTACTTTGTGAACCCACAGTGACTGGACTTTTGATTCAGACCTAGATGTTAACTTAAAGTATACACGTGCGCACTCTTACCAATTTTTAACATGAGTCCATTGATACTTCCCCTTGATATTTCTTGTGTGTGCTTATCCATAATATCTTATATGCCATTTCCAGTGTTATTTTTATTTAGAGGGGAGTGAGAAATTAAAAGGAGTTGCAAAGTAATTGTTGGCATTATCTTTCATTAATTTTATAAATCATTTCAAGTTTAATACATTTGTTCCTAAATAGTGCATTTTTAAAAATTTATTTTAGGCTTGAGGGTACACGTGAAGATTTGTTAAACAGGTAAAATTGTGTCATGGTGCTTTGTTGCACATATTATTACATCACACAGGTATTAAGCTCAGTATTCAATAGTTACCTCTTCTTCTCCTTTCTCTCCTCCTACCCTCCCCTGTCAAGTAGACCCCAGGGTCTGTTGTTTCCTTCTTTGTGTTCATAAGTTCTTATCCTTTAGTTCCCACTTATAACTGAGAACATTCGGTGATTGGTTTCCTGTTCCTGCATTAGTTTGCTAAAGATGATAACCTCCTACTGCATGTTCCTGAAAAATACATGATCGTGCTCTCTTTTTTTATGGCTGCATAATATTGCATGGTGTATATGTACCACATTTTATGAAGTCTGTCATTGATGGGTATTTAGGTCTATTCCATGTCTTTGCTATTGGGAATAGCGCTGTAATGAACAGTGGCATGCATGTGTCTTTATAGTAGAATGATTTATATTCCTCTGGGCATACGCCCAGTAATGGGATTGCTGGGTCGAATGTTAGTTCTGCTTTTACCTCTTTGAGGAATCGCCATACTGCTCTTTCTCACACACGCACACACTTGATACCTACTGGTATTACCTTCTTCGCATTTCCACTACATACGTCACAAAACATTCAAATTCTAACTCATTCAACTTATATGAAACTGATCTTAGAGTCCTTCCATCTCAATTTACTAACCTGATGGAAAGCTGGGTTATTTACCTAAGCAATAAGACTATATCCTTTTTCCCTTTCCTAAAACCTATCTCCAAAAAATTACTAAATCCTATTTTTATATTTTTCCTCTCTAATACCCTTTTCCATTACTGTGTATCATACCTTATGTCGGCCCTTGTCGTTGATATGGTCAGCATCTTCTATCTGGCCTTTTTGTGTCCAGTCTCACCTTCCTTCTTTACCATGGTACCAAATGGATTTTTCTAAAATACAAACGCATTTATGCTATTATGTCTATATGCATATTTCAGTGTTTGTCACTTTTAGGATAAAATCTAACACCATTAGTCATCTTAGATCAGCTAGTACCAGTTCTTTAACCAAACATCTCCAAGTTGAACTTACACTTCTGCTGGCTGTCTGCTTACCTAATGAATATATTCAGATTGTCTTTGAATAATTCCTCACTAGGAAGCAGCATATTCTTTAACTTCATGATGCCATTTAAATCCACGAATTCTAAACAATAAAGTGAAAACTGAGATGAATTAATTTTTAAAAATCAGAATTTTAATAATATGAGAAGCAATATAGAGTAGTGATTAAGGACACAGATGTTAATCAAACAGATAAGAAAATCTGATTTGCCCTCTACTTCTTGGATTACCTTGGACAAGCTACCAAAACTCTTTGCAACTCAGTTTTTACTTCTATAGAGTGGGTAAAAATTGTAAGCAAAATGATTCCCTTAAAATAATTTGCTAAAAGCCAACTCCTGAAAATAACATTTTCCAAAGAGAAAATTTGTTAAAATTAATTTGGGAAAAATCAACTTGCAAAAATACCATTACATGGATAATTTAACAGATATAATTGGATTGTTTATCTATGTCTCATTAATTTTAAATGGTTTAATGCCCCTATTTTTTCAAATCTGAGATGTTTAGTACCATCCTTAATTTTATTTCTCATAAGTAAAAGTATACATCACAATTAAGTTAAATTACCTGGGATAAACCAGATGTATTAAAATTCCATGCCTCTACCAGGGAACAGTTTGAATATGCCAACTAGAAGCATTTTACAAGTAAAAAAGAAACTGTCAAATGCAGGTAAAAAAATGGCAATATGCTATCTGTTTTATAATTCAAATTTGATATAATTTAATTACAGATAGAAAATAAAAGAATAAAAATGTAGTTATATCATGAAAATGACAAAGGTGGAAGATAAAGTTTGGCAAGACTAAATGATACAGAGGACTAAACATAATTACTGACTAAAAATTCCCATTAAAGTGATTTTTAAAAACAATGAAATATATTTATTATAAATAATATTCTTAAATTTATTATTTCAACATCTCATAATATATTGCTTATAATTATATTTCATATTCTTGCTGTTGTATCTCTAGTTTTTGTTAAAACCATTTTTGGTAAAGTAGTAAATATTTTAATTTAACAAATTTGGAAAATTGAAAATCTACAAACTAATCATTAGCTAATTGGGTCTTCAGCAAAATGGTCACTTGGCGAATTGAATATTGGAGAGTTTGATATCAGCAATGTGAGATAACTTAAAATCATACATATAATTCATGTTGTCATGGTAAGGAAAAATGTGATTATGCATGCAAATTTTTGCCACATAATATATATCTAGCATTAGTAACCATTGATACAGATTTCTCATAATTATTTGATTTTCCATCATTATTTTTGTTAGCACAAGTGATTGTTATATTCTTGTCTCTGCCTAACTTTGCAACTTCACTTGTTACCATGTATTAAATTTTATGAGCTGTCCAGAAGATAGTTACATTGGAGCAGATCTTCTTGACTTGAATAGAACAACTTTATTGGACCTCATAGTGTAAATATGTAAGGTACCTAAAACATTCCACCTTGAGGGAGTGTTACATTAGGACTTGTTCTGGTGTTCAGTAAAAAATTCCTGTCATGATATTCTTAGGGAAGGGGATAGAACATTTTGCATAAGAAGCCAATTGACTCTTTATGAGAGAAGTGATCAAAACCAGATACCCAATGCTTTATGTTGAAAAACAAAAGGTGGCCCTGGATAAGGCTTATTGGAAGAAAAGGGGAAAATGGACATCAGTAGTCCCAACAATAACTCATCAAGATGGGGGCTAACTTTTGAACTGATGAACAGAACTCAACACATAGACAGGCGGATTGGATTGAAATGGAAGATTTGGGCACATCATATGTTAATGCTGCAGATCTAGCACCCTGACAGAGTGACATGATTTAGAAATAGTGGCAGAACTTGTTGGAAAAGCAAACTAACATCTTGCACTAACCAACCCAATTGATCTCTTTCATCACGTAGTATTATTAGAGCATTACAGAGTGAGAGAGAGATTTCCTCCTGGAATGTTCAAACCAAGATAACAAAACAGATGAAAGATTGAGTCATTTTCTATATATTCACTAGGAGAAACAATTTTATCACTGATTTTTGTAAAACCCTGACCATCATTGATAGAGTTAATTTTATAAAACTAGTATTGATTCATTATGAACAGATTACTAATATCCTTGGTAAACTTATTTACTTTAAAGTACTTACTACGTGTGTTCGTGTGTCTATGTGTGTGCGTGCGTGTAATTTGGTAATAACAAAGTTCTGAAATTTGTACTTCTTGCAACAAAAATTTAAAAGTTTTTTTTTCCTGAATCATTTTTTTTCTCATCTTTATTTTACAGATTACATTCCCATTGAGGAATGCAAATGGATCTAGCCACAGCTCTGAAGATATTGCTTTGCTGATGACAGTACCTTCCATTAGTCTCCTGCACCAAGATGCACATTCTTCAATTTACATAGTGGATTTCATCATTCTACTGGAAAGCCTCCACTTTGTTTCTGATTCAGTTTCAGTTTCCAAACCAGGTGCTTTGTTCCTCACTGACTGTTTTGGATGACCTCTAGTTTTTCCCCAAGATTCTAAATTTAGTTTGGCTTTTATTTGGCCATCATTTTAATTCCCACTTTTTGTTTTGGTCCTGTTGATTGTATAATCCAACCATCTTTACCTTTCAATATTTGCAGGTTTCTTTTTTCCTGTTTGTCTTGAGCATACTGATTTTTCCTAACCTTTGAGTCACCCGCCTCTGTTTTACCATGTCATTGAATTATGGTTTAGTCAAGTGGAAAGACAAGCTCCTGTCACTGCCTATAGCACTGCCTAGTTTCTTTCCAATTATCAATAAAATTCTTTATTAGCTTTCTTCTGTTCCACTATGAGCTCAAGTAATTCACAACAATAAAACAAGACAAAAATAATTAACATTCACGAGAATAAAGAGCAGCCATTAAATCATGAAGTTATCAGGATAAGTATGCCTTTGAGAGGGTCTGTGCCTCTCTGACCTTCTGTTCTGGAACTGACGTACCCAATCAGCCAATTTTACTGATATACAACAAATTATGTTCTATATTTTTTTTCAAACCATTGCTGAAATTTGAACACTGAGGCTACCAACTTCTCTCTCTGTACTTTTTGCTTAAACTGGAAAAAAATAATATTTTGCTCTTCTCAAAAGAGGAAGATAATTTTACTCTTTCTTACAACAATCTTTATATTTTTAGTTCTTTCTGTATCTAGATGTTGCTATTTTTTCTGTCTTTATTCTCTTTCATTTTTGGATAATTTATATTTATTAATTGGTCAAAACTTTTAATACATTTGCTACATTTAAGCACACCTAATTCAAAGATTCATATTTATTATTAACAGAGGGAAATTTTGTAACTTTAAAAAAATTTTGCTTTGGAAATGGAGATCTCTGATTTCTAACATAAGAATCTGCCTGATTAAAATAGCAATTGTAAGGATCTGGCTGAATGTGTTTTTGAATAAGAACCTAAATGATACAAAATTGATTGCTTCTGGCCTGCCAAGAGCTTTATCATCTCTCAAAACAGTTGAAGGGCTCTGAGTGCACAAGATTTCCTCTCTTATCTCCAAAGTAAATAGAAAATCTCCATAGAAATACATAAATATACCAAATAAATATGTGAGGAAATGTTTTATGTGCTGAAAATAAGATGTAAATAAATTTAATTTTGAAACTTCAGCTTGACCTGCAATGTAAATGAACAATTACTAAAGAAAACAACTACAGTATAAAGCAGTATAGAGAAATTCAGTTCTAAACTTCCCCAGATTTCCACAGCTTACTCTAAAGATTCATCTATCCTATGAATAGAAAATATTTTCTGAGCAAATTACTGTAACTTTCTCTGTTGTTTTACTTATCTATTGCTACTTAGCAAATCACTGTATAACTTTGCAGCTAAAAACACCAATTTATTATGCTTGTTGGGTCCACATGTTCACTGGACTTGGCAGGTGGTTCAAATTTTTGGTGTCTCAGGAAATTGAGGTCAGAGAGTGGCTAGGGCTGCAAATAGCTGAAGGCTCAACTGAATGGTTTTTTCACATGGCTGGCAGATGAAGCTTCCTGACAT
Organism: Symphalangus syndactylus; assembly: GCF_028878055.3. Classification (NCBI taxonomy): domain Eukaryota; kingdom Metazoa; phylum Chordata; class Mammalia; order Primates; family Hylobatidae; genus Symphalangus; species Symphalangus syndactylus. The sequence continues at coordinate 119,625,456 of NC_072424.2, read as the reverse complement.
CTGGAAGTTCAGCTGGGGCTGTTGGCAGGAACATCTACACTTGGCCTATCAAATGGCTTGGGCTGCTTACAGTTCACAGCTGGGTTCTGAGAGGGAATATCTGAAAAGCAAGTGTTCCAAGAGGCGCAGTGGAAGTCAGAAGGCTTATGACCCAGACATGGAAATCACACTCAGTCTCTCCCACCACATTTTATTGGTCAAATCAACTCACAAGCCCAGCCCAGTTTCAAGGAGAGGGGAAATAGATTCCACTTCCCAATGCAGATGTTGCAAATCAGTTGTGATCATATATAATAAACCACAGTCAGCCACAAATTATTTGTGTTCCTCATGCATGGAGCACACTTATCTCCTCTCACAGTCCCTAGAAGCTTCATCTATAATATTAAGACCAGACTTGAGGGCCAGCAGCTCATCATCTTAAGTCCAGATATGGATGCAATGCCTCAGGTAGTATTCTTCAAGTGCAGATCCTTGAACCAGATTACTCTCCACTGTGAGTCATCCTTTCTATTTATAAGAAATGGTTGACTTTTCACAGCTGTATGTTGAAGTTCAGGAGCATGTTTTCATTTTGAATTATCTCTGACTTTTTTCAGTCTAAGATGACAGGCAGTGTTTCTACTGGTAAAACACTCTTAGAAAAGTTGTGAGTTTCCTAAGGATCTTATTGGGATTCAGTCTCTTATATAAAAGCCATTGCCATAAATCTCTGAGACAGTTCTTATGTATCTTGGGAGAGAGGGTGCTGTGAGATAATAGCCTTAAAAACTTTTAGAAGACCTTTGGTTTAGCCAAAGTCAAGGGGGCACATAGTTAATATTTTTAGAAAACTTTTAACTGGCTGAGAGGAATAAAGGGTACCCAAGAGTCTCAGAAATTTTTTGGTTTAATCGTCATAGTCTAAGAGTGCCTTAAATCTTTCTAAAACCTTAACAAAACGTGTTAGAGCCACAGTTGGATTAGGGATTTATCCAAAACCACATTTTACTGATGACCCCTTGTATTTGAGTTTTGTCCTGTAAAACTTGAATTTTTCATAACATTTTGATCTCCGGGTAGTCTTATTTATTACACGGCAACTAACTTCAGAGAAGTGGCACAAGCAGGGGACGTCCTAAGAACAAATATTTCAAGAGGCTGGGATGAAAACTGAAAAACATTTGATGACTTACTCTCAGATCTCATACAGCAAATCTGGCATGAAAACTTTTTGGCCTGATTTAAAGTAAAAGAAAACAGAGTAACAATGAATTTATGACCATTTCAATCTATCTCTTTTATAAAAATAAAACTAATAGTTATTATATATTACAAAGCCTTTTAAATATAAAAAAAAACTCTGATTAGATTACAGAAAATGATAAAGTACATCCATAAATTTAAAATATAAGAATTTAATAATTTTGAGGAAGTTAAAAAATAGCACCTTTTGCTTTGGAAATTCTGGATTGTTATGAATGCTTTAGACACTTGCTGAAGCAGTAACTCAGAGAACAAATGGCCGTTTCTCAGAGAAATAGCTAAATAAACATGGCTGTTAAGTAATAAGATAAGGAGTAAGTACATTTGAAGTGATATTAGGCTAGTAAGTGGAATGTGAAAATGCAAACAGTGATTGTTAATCCAAAACAATAATGACAATTATTTTAAAAATTGTAAATTCTATCTATCATCATCTATGTTGATCTGTCTCTATATATCCTAATATGTGTGAACCCTTGAACAAATTAAATGAGTTTAAACATTTTCTCTTAAAATCAAGTGGGTACGTTTTCCCTGATTGCATAAAATGTAAAAAAAAAAAATAGTATTAACATAATAGTATAATTTACAAAAGGAAATAGTATAATTTACAAATAAACTTCAATTTATTTTCTTATCAAATTAAATTATCTCAATTTCCCCAGTTAAATTTTTGGCCAAGTTTTGTTGGTTGTGGTGTTTTTTCCCCACAAATGGTTTAAAGGTATAAAAATGTAAAAATAATGTGAGCAATTAAATTAAATATTATTTGGTATCTTCAAAAAGCAGTAAGCTCTTATGGACTTCAGGTATTGCTGAACATCATGTAATTTACTTATTCCACTTAAAATACCTAAGTGAAATATTTATGAACACTTACAATAACAATATTGGTAGTAATCTGTGTGGTTTTTGTATGGTGATATGCATCAGATTAAATAAAGTAAATTATTAGATTAAATTATATATCTAAATGGATACATAGGAGAAAATCTAAGTGACCTTAGGTTTGGCAATAAATTTTGAAAACAATACTAAAAATATTATCCAAGAAGAGAAAAATAATATAACTTAATATTAATAATGTATTAATCATTAATTATTAACTTGTAATTTATCCATTTATTATATAATAACCATAAAGTTTAAATTGGTCTCCTGCCGAAGATGCTATTAAGAGAATCAAAACACAAATCAACAAAGAAAATATTTGCAAACCATGTATCTTATAAAGGACTTTTATCTAAAATCTAAAAATATAGGACTCTTAAAGCCAACAATTTAAAAACAAAACTAAAAGCAATTGAAAATGGGCAAAAAATTTGGATAGCCCACTAGAGAAAATATACAGAGGGCAAATAAGCATATGGAAAAATGTTAAACACTATTGGTCATTAGGGAATTGCAAATCAAAACAACAATGAGATACTATTTACAACAAACTTTTTTCTTCAAATTTTATTGTAAGTTCCTGGATATATGTGCAGGATGTGCAATTTTACTACATAGGTAAACATGTGCCATGGTGATCTGCTACACAGATCAACCTATCACCTAGCTATTAAGCCCAGCATCCATTAGCTATTCTTACTGATGCTCTTCCTCCCCCTTCCACCCTGACAGGCCCCAGTGTGTGTTGTTCCCCCACATGTGTCCATGTGTTCTCATTGTTCCGTTCCAACTTGTAAGTGAGAACATATGGTGTTTGACTTTCTGTTCCTGCATTAGTTTGCTGAGGGTAATGGCATCCACCTCCATTCAGGTCCCTGCAAACAACATGATTTCGTTCCTTTTTATGGCTGCATAGTATTCCATGGTATACATGTACCACATATTCTTTATCCGGTCTATAATTGATGGACATTTGGGTGGAATCCATGTCTTTGCTATTGTGAATAGTGCTGCAATGAACATATGTGTGCACGTATCTATAACAGGATGATTGGTATTCCTTTGGGTATATACCCAGTAATGACATTGCTGGGTCAAATGGTATTTCTGCTTCTAGATCTTGGAGGGATCACCACACTTTCTTCCACTGTCATTGAACTAATTTACTCTCCCACCAACAGTGTCAAAGTGTTCCTTTTTCTTTGCAATCTTGCCAGCATCTGTTCTTGCTGGACTTTTTAATAATCACTATTCTGACTGGCATAAGATGGTATCTCATTGTGGTTTTGATTTGCATTTCTCTAATGATCTCTAATGATTACAATTTGTTGCCACAGTTCACACCCCAAAGATGGCTATCTTTAACCTTATCATCTGCAGTCTTTCAGGTAAGTGGCAGACCAGATGGTTGGGCCATTAGCAACATTTACTTTTTGATACACGTGTTATTTAAGTTTGTTATTCACACACTGGGGCCTGTGGGGGTTGGGTAAGGGGAGAGAGAACATCAGGAAGAATAGCTAATGCATGCTGGGCTTAACATCTAGGTGATGGGCTGATGGGTACAGCCATCCACCATGACACACATTTACCTGTGTAACAAATCTGCATATCCTGCACATGTATCCTGAAACTTAAAATAAAATTTAAAAAGTTAATAAAATGTGTTGTTTAATCTCAAAGTATATTGAGATTTCCTAGCTCTTTCTGTTATTGGTTTCTAGGTTGATTCCCATGTTTAATTCTGTCATTAATTTCCTTGTGTCCCAGGTAGCTTCACATAGAAAATCTATTTCTGAAATTTAATGTGGTAATTAAGGATGTTAACTGAGATACGGAGAGTTGAAACACTGGAAGTAACCAGCTCTGGTTACAGCATTTGTAATGTCATATGATCAATCCTGGAGCTATCTAAGAAAAGTTACAGTGGACAGAATTAAACAGAGAACTAGTTTATTGAAGACTATTGCAATAGGGGTGAGGACTATTATAGAAAAGGGGAGAGAAACTGAACACCACTGAAACATAGGTGGAGAGTTTTTGTTTTTTTGTTTTGTTTTGTTTTGTCTTTTGAGACAGAGTTTCTGCTGTTGTTGCCCAGGCTGGAGTGCAATGGTGCGATCTCAGCTCCCGGGTTCTGCAACCTCCACCTCCCGGGTCCTGCTTCAGCCTCCCGAGTAGCTGCTGGGATTACAGGCATGCACCACCACGCCCATCTAATTTTGTATTTTTAGTAGAGATGGGGTTTCTCCATGTTGGTTAGGCTGGTCTGGAACTTCTGACCTCAGGTGATCCACCCGGCTTGTCCTCGCAAAGTGCTGGGACCACAGGCATGAGCCACCATGCTGGCCAGTGGAGAGTTTTTAAGCGTAGAGGTGAGCTAATTGGAAAAGTATTGGATGAACTTAGTGGTGGGGTGAGGGGTTGGTCATCTGCATTTGTTAATTAGAGCTTATTAAAATTAGGCTCCTACCCTCCCACAGAGACTGGAAGATAAGGGTACTTTCTTGATGATTACATTTCAAAAGGATGGCTCCCAGGTCCTTGAGAAATTTATTTCTGGTTGTGAAACTGTCAAGAGGCTGTGAGAAGATTTACAACTTAAAGAGGCAGAGAAAGAATATACAATTACAAGTTTTTTAAAGTAAATGTCAGAAAAGGGACATCAGAGGCCTATAGTCAGGAGGAAACCTTTCAAAAATTTCATCAAGTTGAGAGGAATGTTAAGACTGTATTGTCAAGGTAAATTCCAGATACATAAAAACTGTCTCCATAAATTGTATGTCTTAGATAGCAAACACATATATAAGCCCCACTGATATTTTATCAGCCTATACGGATATGTTTTAAAAAATTAAATTACTAACATTTTAACTTAGTGCTTGGCAAAAAAGAAAAATCTATTTCCTTGGCCAAACCTTTCATGCGCTTCCCTGTGAAGAGACCACCAAACAGGATTTGTGTGAGCAATAAAGCTTTTAATCACCTGGGTGCAGGTGGGCTGATTCCCAAAAGAGAGTCAGCAAAGGGAGATAGGGGTGAGGCCATTTTACAGGATTTGGGTAGGTAAAGGAAAAAGGGGGGTTTTTCTCTGGTGGGCTGGAGTGGGGGTCACAAGGTACTCAATTGGGGGAGCTTTTGAGCCAGGATGAGCCAGGAGAAGGAATTTCACAAGACAATGTCATCAGTTAAGGCAGGAACAGGCCATTTTCACTTCTTTTGTGGTGGAATGTCATCAGTTAAGGCAGGAACCTGCCATCTGGATGTGTACGTGCAGGTCACAGGGGATATAATGGCTTAGCTTGGGTTCAGAGGCCTGACATTCCTGTCTTCTTATATTAGTAAGGAAAATAAAATGAAATAGTGGTAAAATGTTGGGACAGTGAAAATTTTGGGGGGTGGTATGGAGAGATAACGGGCGATGTTTCTCAGGGCTGCTTCAAGCGGGATTAGGGGTAGCGTGGAAACCTAGAGTGGGAGAGATTAAGCTGAAGGGAGATTTTGTGGTAAAAGGTGATATTGTGGGGATGTTAGAAGAAACATTTGTTGTATAGAATGATTGGTGATGGCCTGGATACAGTTTTGTATGAATTGAAAAACTAAATGGAATAAGAGAAGGAGAAAAACAGGTATAAAAGGTCTAAGAATTGGGACGACTCAGGACATCTGATTAGAGTGTGCCTAAGGAGATTCAGCATAGTCCTGCCAGCAAAGATTATTTATTTACTTCAAGAGTTAAGAGTGGCAGTTTGGGGATAGCACCAGGAGATATCAGCTGTGCTGTCTTGGAGAAACAGTGTAAACCGGCAGTGTAAACAAGAGCAGGGCATGTATGAATAGTTGAGAACGGTGAATAGGAGTATGACTAGATAGAAGATAGTAGGGATGACAAGTTTTTTGGGGCACAGTCTAAGTTGGTCTGGTGTCTGGAATGAGACTGGGGCCTAATAAAAAGGAGCGTCTATACAGGAGCTCAAATGGGCTGTACCTTGTAGCATTCTGAGGACAGGTCTGACTTCTGAGAAAGGAAATTCGTAAAATTATTGTCCGGTCCTTTTTAAGTTGGTGGCTGAGCTTGGTGAGGTGTGTTTTTAAAAGACCTTTAGTCCGTTCTACTTTTCCTGAAGACGGAGGACCTTAAGGGATATAAAGGTTTCACTGAATACTGAGAGCCTGAAAAACTGCTTGGCTGATTTGACTAATAAAGGCTGGTCTGTTATCAGACTATATAGAGGTGGGAAGGCTAAACTGAGGAATTATGTCTGACAGAAGGGAAGAAATGACTGCGGTGGACTTCTCAGACCCTGTAGGAAAGGCCTCTACCTATCCAGTGAAAGTGTCTACCTAGACTAAGAGGTATTTTAGTTATCTGACTCGGGGCATGTTGAGTAAAGCTAATTTGCCAGTCCTGGGTGGGGGCAAATCCCCGAGCTTGATGTGTAGGGAAGGGAGGGGGCCTGAATAATCCCTGAGGAGTAGTAGAATAGCAGATGGAACACTGAGAAGTTATTTCCTTGAGGATAGATTTCCACAATGGAAAGGAAATGAGAGGTTCTAAGAGGTGGGCTAGTGGCTTGTACTATAGCATAGCCTGCCTTTGCTGGTGTGTGGCAATTAGGCCTGGTGGAACTGCCATCAATAAATCAAGCGTGATCAGGGTGAGGAACAGGAAAGAAGGAAATATGGGGAAATGGCGTGAATCTCAGGTGTATCAGAGAGATACAGTCATGGGGGTCAGGTGTGGTATCAGGAATAATGTGGGAAGCCAGATTGAAGTCCAGGCCAGGAACAATGGTAATTGTGGGACTTAACAAAGAGTGAGTACAGCTGAAGGAGATGGGGAGCAGAAAGTATATGCATCAGGTATGAGGAAGAAAATAGATTTTGGAAGTTATGAGAAATGTAGAGAGTGAGTTGAGCATAGTTTGTGATTTTTAGGGCCTCTAAAAGTATTAGGGCGGCAGCAGCCGCTACACAGAGACATGATGGCTAGGCTAAAACAGTAAGGTCAAGTTGTTTGCACAGAAAGGCTACAGAGTGCGGGCCTGGCTATTGCATAAGAATTCTGACCGCACTAACCATGCCTAGGAAGGAAAGGAGTTGTTGTTTTGTAAGGGATTGAGGTTTGGGAGATTAATCGGACACAATCAGCAGGGAAAGCACGTGTGTTTTTATGAGAATTATGCCGAGATAGGAAACAGATGAGGATGAAATTTGGGCTTGATTGAAGTAATGGGGGCTGTCTGTGAAGCCTTGCAGCAGTACAGCCCAGGTAATTTGCTGAGCCTAATGGGTGTCAGGATCAGTCCAAGTGAAAGCGAAGAGAGGCTGGGATGACAGTTGCAAAGGAATAGTAAAGAAAGCATGTTTGAGATCCAAAACAGAATAATGGATTGTGGAGGGAGGTATTGAGGATAGGAGAGTATATGGGTTTGGCCCCATGGGGTGGATAGGCAAAACAATTTGGTTGATAAGGCATAGATCCTGAACTAACTTGTTAGGCTTGCCTGGTTTTAGGAAAGGTAAAATGGGGGAATTATAAGGAGAGTCTATAGGCTTTAAAAGGTCATGCTGTAGCAGGCAAGTGATAACAGGCTTTAATCCTTTCAAAGCATGCTGTGGGATGGGATATTGGCATTGATCGGGGTAAGGGTGATTAGGTTTTAATGAGATGGTAAGGGATGCATGATGGGTCACCAAGGAGGGAATAGAGGTATATTTGTGGGTTAAGGCGGGGGAATACAAGAGGAGGACGCAAAGGAGGCTTTGGATTGGGAAGAAGGGCAGCAATGAGATGTAGCTGTAATCCAGGAATAATCAGGAAAGCAGATAATTTAGTTAAAGTGTCTCAGCCTAATAAAGGAACTGGGCAGGTGGGGATAACTAAAAGGAGTGATTAAAAGAGTATTGTCTAAGTTGCCACTAGAGTTGGGGAGTTTTTATTTTATTTATTTTATTTTATTTTTAATTTATTTTATTTTATTTATTTATTTTTGAGACGGAGTCTTGCTCTGTCGCCCAGGCTGGAGTGCAGTGGCATGATCTCAGCTCACTGCAAGCTCTGCCTCCTGGGTTTGCGCCGTTCTCCTGCCTCAGCCTCCCGTGTAGCTGGGACTACAGGTGCCCGCCATCACGCCCGACTAATTTTTTGTATTTTTAGTAGAGACAGGGTTTCACCATGTTAGCCAGGATGGTCTGGATCTCCTGACCTTGTGATCCGCCTGCCTTGGCCTCCCAAAGTGCTGGGATTACAGGCTTGAGCCACCGTGCCCGGCTGAGTTGGGGAGTTTTAAGAGGTTTAGAAGCCTGGCTGTCAATACCCACAACAGTTATGGAGGCAAAGGAAACAGGCCCTTGAAAATAAGGTAATGTGGAGTGAGTAGCCTCTGTATTGATTAAGAAGAGGACGAACTTACTTTCCACTGTGAGAGTTACGCGAAGCTCGGCATCCGTGATGGTCTAGGGGGCTTCCGAGGCAATTGGGCAGCGTCAGTCTTCAGCCGCTAAGCCAAGAAGATCTCAGAAGCAGTCAGAGAGCCTTGGGCCAGAGTTCCAGGGGCTCTGGGAGTGGCTGCCAGGTGAGTTCGACAGTCCTATTTCCAGTGGGTTCCCGCACAGATGGGACGCGGCTTATGAGGAATCCCGGACTGTGGGCATTCCTTGGCCTGGTGGCCAGATTTCTGGCACTTGTAGCAAGCTCCTGGGGGAGGAGGTTCTGGAGGAATGCCTGGCCACTGCGGTTCAGGCGTTTGGAAGTTCTTGTGTGCTGGAGATGTGGCTGGAGTTTGTCTCACAGTGGAGGCAAGGAATTGCAACTTTTTTCTATTATTGTACACCTTGAAGGCGAGGTTAATTAAATCCTGTTGTGGGGTTTGAGGGCCGGAATTTAATTTTTGGAGTTTTATTTAATGTCGGGAGCAGATTGGGTAATAAAATGTATTTTGAGAATAAGATGGCCTTTTGACCTTTTAGGGTCTAGGGCTGTAAAGTGTCTCAGGGTTGCTGCCAAAGGAGTCATGAACTGGGCTGGATTTTTATATTTGATGAAAAAGAGCCTGAACACTATCTGATTTGGGATAAAGAAAAAGGAGCATTAACCGTGACTATACCTTTAGCTCCAGCCACCTTTTTAAGAGTAAATTGCTAGGCAGGTGGGGGAGGGCTAGTCACGGAACGAAACTGTAAGCCAGACCAGGTGTGAGGAGGGGAGGTGATAAAAGGATTATAGGGTGGAGGAGTGGAGGCTGAGGAAGGATTGGGACCTAGCTTGGTCTGGTGAGGAGCAGCCTGGGGAGGAGGGGAGAGGTCAGTTGGGTCTATAGAAAAGGAAGATTAGAAAGACTCAGTGATACTTGGGGTTGGGACTGAGGGGACAGGTGGGAGGGAAAGAAGGAAGATTTGGGATGAGTTACATTGGGAACAGAGACTAGAGAGGGACCCATGTGTAAAAGAATGCCTGGACGTCAGGCACCTCCGACCATTTGCCCATTTTACGACAAGAATTATTTAGGTCTTGTAGGATGGAAAAATTGAAAGTGCCATTTTCCGGCTATTTGGCACTACTGTGGAGCTTGTATTGGGGTCAAGCGTCATTGCAGAAGAAAATAAGAAGCTTAAATTTTAGGTCAGGTGAGAGTTGAAGAGGTTTTAAGTTTTTGAGGACACAGGCTAAGGGAGAAGAAGGAGGAATGGAGGGTGGAAGGTTGCCCATAGTGAAGGAAGCAAGCCCAGAGAAAAGACAGTAGAGACATGGAGGGAAGGGGTTCAGGGGTTCTTACCTTCCAGAAAAGGAAAGGAGTTGGGGCACAGAGATAAGAGATTGGGGCGTGGAAATAAGGGATGGGGCCCAGAGATAAGAGGTCAGGGCGTGGCAATAAGGGATTGGGGCGCAGAGATATGAGGTTGGGGTACTTGCCTCTCCTCTAGAAAAGTGGGACTTGCTGCTCAGGGTGAAGGAGAAGGGGTTGGGGATTTCTTGCCCCCCCAGAAAGGCGGAGAAGGGGTAGAGACACAGAGAGAAGGGGTTGGGGTACTTGACCCTTCCCCAGAAAAGCAGGACTTGCCACTAAGGGTGAAGGACCAAGGCAGGCATCCCTACGTGGTCTGACACCTCTGAAACCTGGGTGAATAATCAGAGAGGTGTCCCTGCAATGATTAAACACCAAGGAAAGGCTGCCTTCCCTAGTCCGTGACCGGCGCCAGAGTTTTGGGTCCACGGATAAAACATGTCTCCTTTGTCTCTACCAGAAAATGAAAGGAATTGAAATTAAGAGAAGGGAGAGATTGAAGAGTGGAAAGGAGAAAGTGTTTGAGGGACAGTGAGAGAGGTTGGAGAAGAGAGTAAGAAGAGGCCGCTTACCCGATTTAAAATTGGTGAGATGTTCCTTGGGCTGGTCGGTCTGAGGACCTGAGGTCGTAGGTGGATTTTTCTCATGGAGCAAAGAGCAGGAGGACAGGGGATTAATCTCCCATGGGAGGTCCCCCAATCCGAGTCACAGCACCAAATTTCATTCGTATCCTTGTGAAGAGACCACCAAACAGGCTTTGTGTGAGCAATAAAGCTTTTAATCACCTGGGTGCAGGTGGGCTGAGTCGGAAAAGAGAGTCAGCAAAGAGAGATAGGGGTGGGGCCGTTTTACAGGATTTGGGTAGGTAAAGGAAAAAGGGGGGTTGTTTTCTGGTGGGCAGGAGTGGGGGGTCACAAGGTACTCAGTGGGGGGCTTTTGAGCCAGGATGAGCCAGGAGAAGGAATTTCACAAGACAATGTCATCAGTTAAGGCAGGAACAGGCCATTTTCACTTCTTTTGTGGTGGAATGTCATCAGTTAAGGCAGGAACTGGTGATCTGGATGTGTACCTGCAGGTCACAGGCGATATGATGGCTTAGCTTGGGCTCAGAGGCCTGACAAAACCTAGCTACAGTTTTGCCTCATACTTCATTGGTAGTTTGGTTTGATATAATTCTAGGTTCAAACTCATATTTTTTTTAAAGTATGAAGAATTTGCTCTATTTGTTTATAACATATATAATGGCTGTTAAGAACTCTGACCTGATTTTTTTTTTTTAAGGAGCAGTTTCTTCTTTATTTGTTTTTATTTGCTTTATGTTTAATGTCTAAAACTCATGGTGATGTGGCTGACTTTTATTTATATATTCTGCTCAGCATTCAGGGAACACCTTCAGTATGAAAAATCCGATTTCTTTAAAAATTTTTATAGTTTTCTATTCTCAGTTTTAAAGTTTCTCTTTTTGTGGATAGTGTGAAGCAGAAGAATAGGGTCTGGAGACAGGGAACAGTTTTAAAGTTTCTCTTTTTGTGGATAGTGTGAAGCAGAAGAATAGGGTCTGGAGACAGGGAACATAAGGCTGATTCATGCTGACTTCCTAGAACTAAATCAAATGGAAACACTGCATCTATGATGGGAAATATCTACATAGGGCAGACACCAAGTAAATGACTTTGTAACTTTACTTCATGGTCTTCATTTACATATGGCATACACCAGGTATCCAGTGGAAACCTCTAGAGGGTGTTTAAACTGCAGAAAATTCTGTAATGGGGCTCTTGGGCCCCTATTCTCGGCCCACTCCCATCGTGTGGAGTGTACTTTAAATTTTCAGTAAATCTTTGCTTTTGTTGTTTCCTTCTTTCCTTGCTTTGTTTGTGCATTTTGTCCAATTCTTTGTCCAAGACACCAAGAATCTGGACACCCTCCACTGGTAACAAGTGGACCTCTTCATTTTATATGTTTTTGTTTTTCTCACATTTTCTTTCTGCCTTTTAAAGCAATGTATTGAAAATTTGTATGAATTTATCATACAAATTAATTAGTCAACAACATACTGTTTTATGACTGCAATATTCATATAAGTCACACCAACTCTGCAGATTAAGTGTGTTTTTTTAATATTCCCTAGTTTGTTGAATTATTCTTTTATCTCCTGCAATAATATTTCCTGTTATTTTATTCTGGTCTCTTTACATGGTCATTCTTCTCATCTTTTTGTGTTGACTTCGTTGTTCATTCAGATTTTATAATTAAGAACTGGTTTGGATAATTCATGTTTCTAAAGTTGTTTTTCTGAGCAGCCCCTTCCAGACATAAGGAGGCTCTCTAGGCATGTACATGCGGGATAGGACCTTGACACAAAGAATGCAAGGTGTTATAGACTGAATTGTGCCCTCTTGCTAATTCATATGTTCAAATCCTAATGCCTAGTATCTCAGAATGTGGCTGAATTTGGCAATAGGATCTTTACAGATGTAATCAAGTTATAATGAGTTCATTAGAGTGGGCCCTAATTCAATATGACTGGAGTCCTTAAAAGAAGAGGAAATTTGAACACAAACATATGCAAAAGCAAGGCCATGTGAAGATATAGGAAGACAGGGATCTGCAAACCTCGGAGGAAGTCTTCAGTAGAAATCAACCCTGCTGACATCTTGATCTCAGACTTTTTGCCTCCAGAATAATGAGAAAATAGATTCCTGATAGCTCTAAAAATAATGATTAATTCTACAAATTTGAAATTATGCAAGTAACATTTGCCAATATAAATATGCAGTATGATTAAAAACCAATTACAAAAAGTAAAGTCTACCTAACTAGAGATAAGAATCCTTTAAAAATTAAATCTTGAGTCAAAAGAAATACACAAATCAAAATTATAGAATTTCTAGAAAGAAATGCTTATAGAAACTATGTTCACATTTTTAGGAAATAGTTGAAAGAAAATAAAAGCCATAAACATAAAATTTAAAAGGTAAGACAATAGACAAAGACACTAAAAAGTCAAAATAAGAAAACAGTAAGAAATACAAGTGGAAAAGTCAATAAATTAGAATAGAAAAAAGTTTTTTTTTAATCCAAGTTATTTAAATATAATGACAAAGTTGACAACCCAGTAACTAGAAAACAGAAGGAATGAAAGGTGGAGAAAGAATATTCAAAATAAGAAGTGGTAAGAAGAAAATAACCAAACCTCAAATAGAGAGGTTTTTAATGTTTGTAAGAAACCACTTTTCCAACTGTGTGCCAAAGAAATTTGAAGCCTAGAGGAAATGGATAATTTTCTAGGAAAAATAGAAACTACCAAAACTGATTCCAGCACAGAATTGTAAACAGCCTAGTTTTTACAGAGCCTGTCATTAAAGACCTGCCTCCAAATAAGCACTTGGCTTAGGTGAGGATTCAAAGACCAGATAATCCCAGGGTTACCCAAACTGCCTTAGTGAATAGGAAAAACAAAACAAAACAAAAAAAGAGGAAAACTTCCGAATTCCTTTTATGCAATAAGCTGTCCCAGTCATTTCCATGTTCTCAGATCTGTTTTTGCCCTTCTGTGATCTGGTCTGTAGGGCAGGGTCGGGGACCCACAAGCTACAGTTCCCAGACAACCATACCAAATAAATGATCTCCAGTTGGGTTCGGCAAATGAATTGCACTCATGAGATATTAGACAGGATTAGAAGGGAAGAACTGATTCTGTTCCCCTTCTCTATGGCATGACATTTCTGGCTGCATGAATAGGAGCAGCAACAACAGTGTTCAGAGTGTTGAGAATGACAGCTGCAGCCACAAACAGGAACATAGGCCTGGGAATGCAGACTCCTTAACCTCCTGCTCAGGCAGTGTGGTTCCCAGCAAAGATAGCTCTGGTCTAGACATGGCACTGACAGGCTCCCTATTAGGAGGATTTGACTTGCAGCAAAAGCCACTTTATATGTGTGCCACAGAGATCTTGGGCTTGCAGCATCACTGTTTACCAGTTTGCAGCAATTTAATTTTTAGTAATGTTATCTTTACTTCTGCTTCTCTAATCTTTTCCAATTGTATAACTAACTTATCCATAAATTGTTTCCGTTTGGAATATCTACTGTGGTGTCTGATTTCCAAATAGAACATAACAGATGCACAGGCAAAATATTAATATTTAAATCCAATAATGATTTCACATAAAGTATAACTGCAGATCAACCTCATCTGTACAAATATTGTTGATGATATTTGAAATAAAGTAATATTAACAGTAGAGGTAGTAGCATATTAAAATTAATGAATAATGACTAAGATTTATTGCAGTAATCCAGAGATGAAAAAAATTAGAAAATCAATTAAGCTAATTCATGTTATTAAACAGATATAATGAGAAAAAATTATACAATTTCCAGGAAAATTTTTACACAAAATTAAATATCTTTTCACAGGTAAATACCTAATTCACATAAAATTAAATAAAAATGCTCAATAGAAGAGAAATTGATTGGATGTTTCTTATATCAAAATAACTCATATTAAATAATAGGAAAATGTTGAACCAGTGTCTATTAAATTCAGAGAAAAGGTAAATAAGGCTCATTATTGCTACATTTTTAAACATTGTGTTGAAATTATTAAAAAATAATATCAGACCAGAAGAAAATGATTATGCTTACTAACGTAATCATGTTATGGAAGCATAAAGCATAAAGGTAAAATTATCTCTATTTGCAGATGCTGTGATAATATATCTGCAAAACTACAGAAAATCAAAGAAGAGATGGTGGAAGGGGGGGAAGATATCTCTCTCAAGAGAGAGATGAAATAAAGATTAAATAATTAACAGGATATGGATATAAAATTAATATTCTAAGAGTAAAGTTTCTTGTGATGGTTAATTTTATGTATCAGCTTGATGGCCAGTCCACAGTGTCCAGATATTTGGTCAAACACTATTCTAGATGTATCTGTGGAGGTATTTTTAGATGAGATTAACATTTCAATGAGTAGACTTTAAGTAAAGCAAGTTACCCTGTATAATATGGGTGGGCTTCATCCAATCAGTCACATTTTTAATAGAAAAAAAAGACCTCTCCCAAGAAAGAGGAAAATGTCAGCAGTCTACCTCTGGTCTTGAGGTGCAGTACCAGCTCTTCCTTGGGTCTCCAGCCTGCTCATCTACTTTGCAGATTTTTGAACTTATCAGCCTCTCCCATCACGTGACCTATTCTTAAACTGGATCTCTCCCACCACCCCTCCCCCTCCCACCCCCTGACACGCACATCATTTCTGTCTTTCTGGAGAACTCCCACTAGCAGTGTAATTTATAGAAGGACCCATTATAACTAAAAGGTAGTATCTGTAGGTAACAGTCCTATGAATAAATGTATCAAGAAAGGTATAAAACCTGACTGAGGAAAACTAGAAAACATCTCAAAAGGAAAGAAGGAAAGCCCATGTAATAGGATGAGATGATACATCATGGAAATGTTAATTTACCCCAAGTCAATTTAATATAATCTCAGTATGTCATTTCATCTTTTGTTCAGAGAGCCCCCACAAAAATGGTTCTCAAAATGGCCATTTCTAAATCAACATTAAAAACTATAGTTCTTAACATGTAATAGAGTTATATTAAATAAATCTGGCATGTAACTCTAAAAAAGGAAAACATATATGTAATAGAAAAAATGGGTGAATTTCTGTATAATTTAGGAATCTATAAACTTATCTCACTATGACTTAAAATCCAAAAGCAGTAAAGACAAATATTGATAAATTTGACAGTATAAAATTATATATATATGTATGTATGTGTATATATATATATGTGTATGTACGTATGTATATCTATATGGTAGATATGATCCTCCTGGCCATTAGACCAATGACTAGGCTTAAGTCACAGCATAATTAAGCTAAGGATATGCTGGTTATGAAAAGAAAGGAAAAGAAGTACTACCTAACAAGGGGACGACTTATGCTCCATCATCTCTTCTTTTTCCCTATTAATCTGCAGCTAATAACTTACAAAACTGAATGCTTCATCCATTGAGGGCTTGTGACTCTCTGACATTTTCATTTTAGAGTAGGTCAACTGGGAGTCAATGACTGATGAAGCAGGATGGGTCCAACAGGCCTTGCTGGGCAAATGGAGATGATATTTCCAGGAACACAGCAAGTCTGGCCCTGTTAGAACTTTTGATTGTTAAACAATGGTACTTTTCACTGTAGGGAATCATTATCCCTCCCTTCAACACCCAACACAAAGTTACTGGCTCCCAGCACCATGGATTTACAGAGGTCTCCCGGAATGCATGAGAATGGTTCATTCATGGTTAAGGTGAGAGCAATGAATGGTTGACAGCATTCATGAATGCTGTCATGTCATGGTTAAGGTAACAGAACCATGAAGGTTCATTCATGGTTAAGGTGTCATTGGCCCATCCAAGGCCAGTGACAACTCAGGGAGTTTGACTTGAATAAGAAAGTCAAAACAAAGGGCTGAATTGCCATAGACAGTGCTCCCAAGGGCCAGCATTGTTATATTTTTATCAACTTTTAGGCTGTTGCTAATGGCCCAACCATCTGGTCTGCCACTTACTTGAAAGACTGCAGATGATCAGGTTAAAGATAGCCGTCTTTGGGGTGTGAACTGTGGCAACAAATTGTAATGGTAGTCAGCGTGAGCTACTCATGTAGATGCTCAGGTAAAAGACTTAGCAGAATTAGGATGCTGACCAAGACTGTACTATCTAGCATCACCATGGCCACCTGGACTTTCATTGCACCAGGCATGGCCCTGGTGCAATGAAATCTACCATCACAGATGTCCACATAATAAAGGACTATGCATTTGTTATGAAGAAGCTACCACTGTATACTAGGCATGTGATTCCTGTCTAAAGTTGGCCCGTTGGTCTTGCAGTGAAGGAGGCCATATTGCATGGGACATTGACTCTAATGTGCTCCCAGAAAATTGACTGTATTTGAACTTTGACCCCTTGTTGAAACTACCAGTGGTACCTCACAGCTGTTGGCACATTTTTAGGATATGATGTTGTAATAGTCTGTTCTTTGACTGCTATAAAGAAATACTTGAGACTGGGTAACTTATAAAGAAAAGAAGTTTAATTGGCTCATGGTTCTGCAGGCTGTACAGAAAGCATGGCTGGGGAGGCCTCAGGAAACTTACAACCATGGCAGAAGGTGAAGGGAAAGCAGGCACCTCTTACATGGCCGGAGCAGGAGGAAGCAAGAGAAGGGGTGGTGGAGGGTGTGGGGGATGCTATACACTTTCAAACAAGATCTCGTGAGAACTCATGAGAACAGCAAGGGGGATCTCTGCCCCCGTGATTCAGTCACCTCCCACCAAGCCCCTCCTTCAACATTGGGGACTACAATTTGACATGAGATTTGGGCTGGGCACACAGACCCAAATTATGTCAGATATTATTTCAATCTGATGAGCATCCTCTGGTCACACTATGGTAGCCCATCAAACTAAGGTTTGCCATGTTTTCAGTGTTTTGGACCATTTTCAGTCTGACATTGCTATGGCTTTTGTTGAGCAGGCCACTTATAATGGACTAATAGTCAACGTACTTGACAGGCAATCCACATTCCTTATAAGCTGCAGACATCTGGCATTATTGAAAAGCAGAATTAACTCCTCAAAATTCAAATCAAAAGGATATCTTGCTCTACCTCTCCCCTCTCTCTCTTTGCTCCATGAGCCTTACGCAGTTTGATCATTAAATGTAGCCATGCGGAAACAAGATTCTCTTCTTGTTGATTACTCCCCAGTTAATGATCAAATGAAAGAGATGGAGGATTACGTAGACTGATTTTGAAAATTTTAATTACACCTTGACCATTCTGGACATGATGATTTTTTTTTATTCTATCAGCAAATACAGGCCAGTGTGATCTGTACACCATGTGACATCCTACCCAAAATGGGGCCTGCTATATACAAACTTAATTTTGGTTTATCCACCTGAATTCTTTAGTTGGATTGACATGATCCTAGATCATTAAGATAATGACAGCTTGCTTGAGTACACTGGTAGCCAAGAACCATAAAGTGACCCATGTAGGCCAAGGCAGAGTATATCATGAGTCTCTCTGTACATTGTATAAAACAGTCTTTGTTCCTCTTGCACTTGAGCTGCCAGATGAAAGGTCTGAGCATAAGTAGGAGGTAAGTGAAGTAGGGTGAAGCCGTAGCTACTAGGATGAGGCACACTTGTTTTGTGAACTTGAAAGAACAGTAACAACCCCAGAACCTAAGGAAGAGATACCCACATTAGACCCTGAGAGGTTCAGGGAGTGGAAAACAATTAATGTTCTTTGTCCTTTAGATCCCAAACCACAGCTTGGCAAAACAAGCATTAAGCAGTAGTTGTGACTTATAACTGACCTACTGCTGGGTTATGTAAATAGAAGTAAAGTCATGTGGACGTGACTAGTCCTGAAATGTTCTGATGCCTCAGAAGCCATCAATGGTAGCTCCTAATGTGGAGTTCCACATCCCTGCCCTATACATGTAGAAGAACATGGGCCAGCACTAACTTGCTTCAGGCTAATGGATACAAATTTATATTCTTTTTCTGATACCTGAGTGGCCTCAGCTTGTGCCATAGTGGCAAGAGAGGCTGCAACTATTTGGTCATGGCTCAAGTGGCTTAATCAAATCAATGTAATGATGATCAAAGTGAAGTTTAACAATAAACCCTGCACTGGAATGACATGTGTCGCTTCAGATTATATGTTTATATGTTTAAGAGAGCTGGCCATGGAGCATCTTTTCATTAGGGATGGGGTTGCTTTCTGGCCACTCTGTGGGCAGTAATTATTGACAAAACCCCCAATTCAGAAAGCCCATCTGGGTTGTGAATTGAAATAAATAAAAGACTGGTCTTAGGCTATATCCTTCCTGTCTGAAATAAGACCTACTGGCCCCCTCTAGGACTTATTTATATTTGGTTGAGTCTGTGATTCTGGGAGGCCTAGTTTCAGTCAATAATACAGATTGGTTTTATCCTAATGCCTGGATTCTGGTTAATAGTAGTCTTAATTAAAAATTTCATAAAAATTAAACTGATTTGTTCTCACCCTCTGCTGGTAAGATTATTCCAAATGGCCAACCAATTGGCATACTCATGAGAAAATTTGATTTCAGCCAAGAATATGTTAGAAGCAGGAGTAGATTGGTGGGAGAGACAACTCACCAAAGCCCTGAGTATCCATCCCTGTACTTTCTTGCTAGAATCCCAAGAAAAGAAGGTCTTGACTGCTCTTTATTCAGGCTATTTCTCAGGGTTTGAAGGCAGTAACACTAAGAGATGAAGTAATATTTCTGTTTAGTACAAAGAATAGTCTTGTGTAACATCCATATGGATCATATCATGCCACACCTGTGGGACTTGGGGGCAAGGGAAACTGACATGAATGTGTTGATGCTCATGTTGCTCACTGTGCTGTGAGCAAGAAAGTCCTTTGTTTCTCTCCTGGAAGTCTCATGTCTTCTTCCAGCAGCAATGAAAGAGTAATGGATTAGGTTAATAGCTTGTGAGATAAAGTTAAATCCAAGATCTGACAATAATGTTGACCTTTTAACTGAGAGACATTTTTTTTTTTGGTCAGCTCCCCATCCTCATTGTTTTGGAAATTTTTCACTCTATTTCTCATTTCCATTTCACTATAATGGAATCTTAATTCTATTATATGGTAATTTTGTATGAATTTTGTTATGGTTTCCCATGGTAGTTTCCCATGTAAATTCAATCCCAGAGTCTTATGAGAACAGTTTTTTGGCTACAGATTCTCTGAGGAAAGCATTATCGTTATCTTTTTTCCACCTTGAGCTGGCCAAACCAAATAGGATTCCCTGATGGGCTCTCTTTCTAACTGATCGACTTTTTTCCAGTCTACCCTTTCAATGAGGATGCAATCTCTTTAGAATCTTGGCTTTATGACAGTCACACATTCAGCTTTCAATTTTTCATAGTCCTAAGCCTTGTTCTCTTATTCCCCTATGTTTGATTGTTAACCAACAAAGCCTGGGGTCCTAGTACTGGCATTCATTTCCAGTGCAGTTCTGGCTCTTATGTTCACTTGTCACTTCTTTCAGATAACTGTTTATCCTTTGGCTTCAGGGAATTCTCCTACTTTTGCTGTGAGCTCAACAATGCATGAAAAAGTCATATATTATGTAGATCCTGTGTCTTTCTTAGAAAAAGTATTTGAAAATATTGACGCCATCATATTCTTTTTGCTAAGATTTATATTTAATAGCAAACAATTCAAAGTCTCCTTTATTTATAAAATTCTTGAATTAATAAATTTATATAATTTGACAAACATTTTAATTTTGTAAATATTAATTTAAAAACCTGTTTAGAGTAAGTGTGGAATAGATGTATATTCCCTTTTTATGTGTTATAGAAACAGTAAGAATATTGGAGTGGGTGAGGGTGGCTTCATAATTTTTGACAAGTTTTTTGTTTTGTATTTTCACATTTCTTCATAGAAAATGGGAAGTAAATCCTATCTCGAAGACTAGTTGAGGTATTTAAATGAGATGATATGTTTAAAAATTTAGTAAAGTACAGGAAGAGGTGATATACTGCCTTTCCATTATTTTTCTGGTTCCTGGTAATAATATCTGTGTTTCCGTCTGGTAAACTAGTCTCCCACTGTTACTCACAATGTTAGTTGGATCATCATTCAAAGTGTTAATTTCTGGCCAAACTAAGCCAAGCAGACTTGCTTACCTTATAAATTTGAATCTTGAGCCAAGTTATTTAAAGACAGGGCTTATTCATTCTAAAAGTAGCATTCTGAAGACACTTTTCATTCGTTGTTGTTACATAGCTTCTCATCTCTGTCATTTTGAAGTTTTGGTTTATCAGAATTTTCTTTCTTCTTTGAGCCACCCCATATTTTTCCAGTAAATTATAATATTGCTCATGTTAAAGTTGGTCCAATTATTTTTCAATCAAATGTTCCTAACGAATAAGTTTGATATTCACAATAATATTCAGTTATAGCTGTTAAATTAACAAATATTCATTGAATACATATTAAGCACTTTATAAAACATTCAACACACTCAAAACTTCGGTAGTCTAGTATTTTCATCCCTCTTTTTATATACCTTTCCCATAACTTTCTGTGCCTTCCCTTTCAAGTGCTCATTTAGATTTCACACTTTCTGAAATTGGTCAGCTACCTGAAAATCAGAATTCACAGAGGATGATCAGTTTTCTTTCTCTTTAGACCCTACACATGGCTACCTATGGTTTTCATGCCTATACCCCTGCTTTTCTCTATTTTATTTTCTGAAACCCCTCTGCACAGGTAGAATATTTGCTTAAATTAATAGTAAGCTTAAATTAAAATTTTAAGAGTGTTGAAAGGATGAATGGTAGAGTAAAATATGCAGGTCTACATAATTTTCATGTGTTTTTATCCTGGTTGACAGATTATTAAAAAATCAGACATGAAATATTTGCTTTTCTTGAATCCATCTTTTTTGCATGGTATGTTTTCTTTCTCTCTTTCACCTCCATGGAATTATATCATCTGGCTAGAGGAGTACACACTGAAAGTTTTTATTATTTCTGGGATGAATTTCAGAGGAAATGAAGCAAAGTTTCTTTCTCAGACAAGCTCTTCTCCCAAGGAATCAATGGCGCATTTTCTTTGTTTTTTTTTTAGCTTGTTCCTCTAGTATGTTCGTATTCTAATTTCTCTAGTACCCATTAGTATTCTCAGTGTTGAACTGAAAATACAAGCTCAAAGCCTCAATGTACAGCTTGACTCTATTTCAGGCCTGATGCTAAAAGGGTAAAATACTATCCTGAAGGCTTCTATGTAGCCAGCTCACCTCACAAAGATGGGAGACTTAGAGAAATATGGCACTAACAATAATATTTGAAGAATCAATTTGTTGGCAGTGACTTCTGTGCAAATATGTCCTATTAAATGAGGATGATTTGTGGTTCCAACTATTCCCAAATATGTCAAAACTAAGCAGACTTGAGAGACTCCAACATCCTGACTCTATATGATAGCCAGCAGATGTCCAGGTCTCAGATTAAAAAATATAATGTATTTCCTTTCTACCTAATTCCAATCATAGGGTTGTTTCTCCCCAATAATTATAATGTCAATATATTTCTGGGTAAAAAATAGCTCTTATTGAAATGTGTACTATGTGGAAAATTAATTTTATATATTTTAGCTTATCCTAGATAAATAAAAAGTAAACATATTTGCCTTTTTAAAATTGTAATTACTTGGAAAAGGCATGTTTTATAAATTTGTACCTGTAAACCTCAAGATGCCCTTTGAAGTAGCAAGGAAATTTACTAGAGAAATGGAAGAAAGAAAAGTGTCCCCCTCTATCCTTAGTAGGCTGTCTTCAAAATCTTCTGAATATTTTGTCTGTCTCAATAAACTTGCATATTTCTTTCTTTATAGAATTAGGCTTTATTTTTCCAGATCTTCAAAATGATGCCATTGTTGGCTGGGCGCGGTGGCTCACGCTTGTAATCCCAGCACTATGGGAGGCCGAGGCAGGCGGATCACGAAGTCAGGAGATCGAGACCACGGTGAAACCCCATCTCTACTAAAAAATACAAAAAATTAGCCGGGCGTGGTGGCGGGCGCCTGTAGTCCCAGCTACTCGGAGAGGCTGAGGCAGGAGAATGGCGTGAACCCGGGAGGCGGAGCTTGCAGTGAGCCGAGATTGTGCCACTGCACTCCAGCCTGGGGGACAGAGCGAGACACCGTCTCAAAAAAAAAAAAAAAAAAAAAAAAAAAAAAGATGCCATTGCAAGGGAGTGACTTTTTTTTTTTTTTTTTTCACTTATTCTTGGCAAGACTTTAATATTCTTTCTGTAAAGTAATCTCTGAAGAGTTAAAAACAACATTTAAAAATCGCTTCTACTATCAGCTTAGACTGGTGAGAAGCATTGAAATATGATTTCCAAAAAGTGCAAGGGGTGAAATGAAGGTAGTTTGTTATTTTTGTAATGGCCAGTGGGATTTCAAATTTCGACTTTTGCTTCCTGAATTTATCTATTGTTTGGCATGTTGTATAAAAATTGTCTAGTCCATTATTTTCTAGTCTTCTACATGTTATAAATAGCATGTTTGAGACAGACTTTAATTCTATTGTGTGAGGTTGTCTAATAATGCTTATAAATAAAATCATAAAACCAGATACAGTTTATAAAAATGTTTATTGAAGAGCATTTGGTCAGAGAGGCTTGTTTAATGAGCAAAGGATTTGAAAAGAGCAGAATCTATTCCTCATATATTGCAACGGAGTGTTACTTATCACTGCGTGCTGAATAGACAATAGAAACGACATAGTCTCTGCCCATTGAGAGGAAAGGTATTATCAGTTTTAATAACTTTAGCTTCTTTCAAACAACTACTGGAAATAGAGCAGAAATTGCCTATTCTTCCACATCAAAGGTTAGGTAGTATAGAGTGATTTGTAGAGATGTGTTTTGGAGGATTCATTAGCGTAACATTTGACAAAAAGCCACATATGGGCAAAAGAATTCAAGGACGTGGGATTTTCAAGCTGGCTTTGCCTTGTCCTCTTCTTCCTTTCTTCTTCTTTTCCTTCTTCTCTTTAAAATTTATAATACTATAGTTTTCCTTACAATTTTGTATTTTAATCGCTCTTATCATCCTCATTATTATCATTTTCAGATTTGATGCTGAAAGCACTAATCTACATATTAAAAAGTTAATGATTAATAATTAATTTACGTAATCTAAATTGAATATAAACTTAAATTACAATTTTATTAGGGGAAAATTAAGGTAGGCAAATTCTTTTATTTTCCATAAAATATGTTGCATTAGGAAGAAAGATAATTTTATTTTATTTAGAATTTTTGGTTTAGCTTTTATCTCCTGACCAAGTTATCTTTTTCTCTCAGGCCATCTCCTTACCTTAATTAGAGCTAGCTTCTCCCTTTGTGAAACTGTGGAATTACAGCCCCTCACAAAGTTCTGGTTTTTTTCCTCCTCTCATGCTCTATGGCCCACTGTGCCAGCAGGCTATATCTTCATTTAGAATCTTATTTTTCCATTAGGATTACCTGTTTTCATTTACCAACCACGAAGTCCCATCTATTTATTAACTTTGGTTACTTTATTCAATATTTTTATTATTATACCCAAATCTTGGGATACTTTTGAAATGCTAGAAATCATTCTTTAATTAATTTAAAGGTATTTTGAAACTCTTTCAATTTTCTAGTTCGAATGTTGCCTTTTCACTAGGCATATCTGACAACCTTATTGTAACTGTCACCTGCCTTCTCTATTTTCTATTCTCAGTCCCCTTTATCATGCTCATTTAAAAAAAATAACAATGATAGACTGGATTAAGAAAATGTGGCACATATACACCATGGAATACTATGCAGCCATAAAAAATGATGAGTTCATGTCCTTTGCAGGGACATGGATGAAGCTGGCAACCATCATTCTCAGCAAACTATCTCAAGGACAAAAAACCAAACACTGCATGTTCTCACTCATAGGTGGGAATTGAACAATGAGAACCCATGGAAACAGGAAGGGGAATATCACACACCAGGGCCTGTTGTGGGGTGGGGGGATGGGGGAGGGATAGCATTTGGAGATATACCTAATGTTAAATGACGAGTTACTGGGTGCAGCACACCAACATGGCACATATATACATATGTAACTAACCTGCACGTTGTGCACATGTACCCTAAAACTTAGAGTATAAAAAATAAATAAATAAAATATACATCTTTTCAACATAAAACGTGATACACATTGTTTATTTAACAAACACTTATATGATGCTTAATATATGCTAGACACTATATTTAAATCTTTATCATGTTATATCATTTAATTTTCCTAACAATCTTATGAAGTAGATACTATTATCTCTGTTGTATAATAAGGAAACAGGCACCAAGATTTAAGAAACTTGTAAAAGTCCCAGAGCTAGGAAGTTGACGGGCTGTGATATGAACCTATGCAATATGGTTCCAAAGCTCATCTCCTAAACCCTATATCATGCTCCTCCTTTTTATTTGTTATATCTATGTTTGTCTTTCCCTTGAGGGCAGGTATTTTGTCTGTTTAATTTATTGGTGCACCTAAGGTGCCAAGAGTGGTGTCTGGAGCTTATTAGGTGTTTAGTTAATACTGGATCTACGATTGTGTGCCAGGTAATGTAGTATTTTATGAAATCTGCAGTTTCCTCAGGTCAGGGGAGGGAATGAAATCACTGTTAAATGAGTAATCTGAGAAATAAATGCCTAGATGCAAATACTGACAAGTACTATGGAGGAAAACATAGAGTGCCATGAAAGGGTTTAACATGGGACATAATTCAGGCTTCGGGATCTAAAAATGTCTTGATTTTAAAAAAAAGAAATAAAGACTTGAAGGACTGAGTACATACACATACATATAAATACACATACACTTAAATTGTGTGTATGTGTGTATGTGTATGTACACATCCACATAAACTGGAAAAAAATGAGTTTTTCAGAGATTGGAGACCAGATATGTTAAATCTAGCAGGTGAAACTCCACCAGAATTTAAGAATTAAAATTTCAGTGTAACTGAAAACTATGGATATAAGGTAGCTAGGAGTTCCATTGTCAAGGACCTCAAAATTCATGTTAATGTGGTTGGATTTTATCTTAAGATGGTGGAAAACAATTAGAATTTTAAACAGTGAATTACATAATTCGATTTACTTGGATATCTGAATTCATTCAAATAATAGATTAAAAGCAAGAAAGAGGATAAGGAGGCGATATCGGGAGCTGCTAAGCAATATAGAGATCCAGTCAAGAGACTAGTGTTTTAAACTAGGTTTGGGCATGGAGATAACTGTACAGATATTCAGGGGTAGAATCTGTTGGATTCATCTGTTGATTAGATGTTGGAGATGAAGAAGGGAAAGGAATAAAGGAAAATTTCCTAGATTCTGATTAAAACAATTGGTATTGCTGACACTTAATAAGAAGAAAATTAAAAAATATGGAAGAGTACATTTTAGGAAGTAAATCCTAAATTCAATTTTGGGTAAATTAGGCATGTCTTTGTGGGGCTCTGGAGAGGGATCTTGGTTGGACACAGAGATTTGTCATTTCTTGGCATGTAGAAACTATTACTCCCAGTTAACATTATTGGAGGAAAATAGAATGACTGCGAGAGACTTCAAAGTGAGAATAAAAGATTATCTAGAAGAATGAGTGCCTTTATGATGACAATCAGAATTTTAGATACGGCTAGAGCAAGAAAAGTACAAAACACTGAGAATAAATGCAAAATATATGGGAATGCTTATCACATTATTGTTTATGGTAATAGGGAAGTGGTATCAGTCTAAATGTTCATCATTAAAGGGACAGATAAATACGTCGGAAGCACACTATGTATTACTATGCCTTCTTAGAACATTAAGATAGATATACATATGGATAGGGGAGTTGATTTTGCACTAACAAAAGAATATAGAATAAGATAACTAAGATATCACCACTATGTAATTAAATATGCATGTGCACATACAAACACTATATATTCTTAAGTATATTTTATATACATACACAAAATATTAAATACATTATACTATATATATGTAGAAAGAAATAGAAATAAAAATCATAAATTTAAAAAGGGAAAACAGTATGGGATCTTGTATAAATGTTAATCATGTGTCTTTGTCCTGAAAAATAGGATTAACTTAAGTTTCTGCACTTGAGTTAAAAAGTAAGAGACATTTAAGAATATTGTCAACAGAATCAACTGCTTTCATAATATTAAGGAATGTAAGAATAAGGATGTACTTACTGGCATTAGTAAAATGGTAGTTATTAACTGCCTTAAAAATGTGTGTACAATAAAAAACAAGGCAGAGCCAGATTCTTGACTGACTAGGAAACTGGCTAATCTTTGGAATCAGTCAAGAATAAGAAAAAAATATGCCATTCTTTAAAATTAAGTAAAGAAAAGGCATCTTTATTAGACACAAGAGCACAAGTGTTTGCCATCTTCCTGCTGCAAAGGGTAGAACGGTGTCTTGCAAAATATGAAAATTCAAGATTTTACCACAAAGGCAGTTCATGTCTAAATTCAAAATGCCCACTTGGTTGAAACACACAACTTTGAAAATTATGATTAAGCTTGTCTTAATTTGGAGAAACATGTATGTCTTCCTAAAGTGGCTAAAACACAAACACATTAGGAAAACTTTTACAATTCAAGGAACACAGGAATTTCAGGGAAAACCAAGTCACTCCAATGAGTCAAAGCATGCAAAACTAAAAATAAGACCCCTTCCTCCCCAAAACGAAGTAGATGAGCAAACAAATCATTATTTGGGGAAATAAGTAGATACAATGAACTAAAAAACCCTGAACTACTGCAACTGGTTTAAAATCTTCATGGATACAGAAAGAGAGAGAGAGAGAGAGAGAAAGAGAGAGAAAACCCTTAGACAAAAATAGCACTTAAAAAAGGAGAATATTGAATGAGAAACAAATACAAATTCTAGAGAGGAAACATAGTAATAGAAAAGTGTTGGAATAGACATATGCATAAAGATACATAAAAGAAGAGAGCAATATGACAGAATTACTTATATTAAAGTACACATGAGATAGAAAGATGGACACATAAAAGGGACACTGAAGGAGGACTGGAATGACTCATTTCTAATAATACATCCAGAAAAAAAGTAAGTTCAGATAGAAAAGAAAAAAATCATAAAGATTGCAGATGAGAAATTTTCAGAATTGAAGAACTGATAAATCTATAGATTGAAGAAGAATGGAGAAGCCTGAGAGGAATAATAAAAGCAAGTATGTCAAAAACCTCACATACCTATTTTAGGACAACAGGACAAAGATAAAAACTGAAAAGCAACTAATGAGAAATCACACAGAAACAATACATATATTGCATATATGCATATATTGCAATACATATATTGGTGTTGTTCAGAAGTTGACTTCTCATCAACACCAAACATACGAGAAAATTCTAAATGAACATCTTCAAAATACAGAGAAAAAAGAACTGTCAGTCCCAATTCAAAAACTATTGAATTTATCATTCAAGAATGAGGCAGCATAAAGATGTTTTAAAATACGCAATTACTGAGAAAGTTTATTGTTTAATGATTTTTATATGAAAAAGTAGAAAATTAACAATTTATATACTGGGAAGGAGGGAGAATAGAATTTAAAAAATGCAAAAATGGAAGTTAAAATAGGGTATCCATTTGCAATAGAAACAAAGGCAAAAGATTAAAGTGACTAAACATTCAAAGACTAAAATTGCGCCAAAAAGACATGAAGGAAGCTTAAATGCATAGGATGAAAGAAGCTAAAATGAAAAGACTACACATTATACAGTTTCAACTAGTTGATATTCTTGGAAAGGCAAAACTATGGAGACAGTACAAAAAATTAACAATTACCAGGGGCTAGGGAGGATGGAGGAAAGATTGAATAGGTGTAAGAGAAGGGATATTTTAGGGCAGTGAAACTAATTTATATGATACTGTAATGGTGGGTACATATCATTATACATCTGTCAAAACCCATAGAATGTAGAACACCAATAATTAACCCTAATTTAAATGTTAATGTATCCATATGTCTTAGTCCATTTTATGCTGCTATAGCAGAATACTATGGATGGGGTAATTTATTAAAAATATAAAATTTATTTTTCACATTTATTTATTTATTTATTTATTGAGACGGAGTCTTGCTCTGTCGCCCAGGCTGGAGTGCAGTGGCATGATCTCAGCTCACTGCAAGCTCAGCCTCCCGGGTTCATGCCATTCTCCCGCTCAGTCTCCCGAGTAGCTGGGACTACAGGCGCCCACCACCACGCCCAGCTAATTTTTTGTATTTTTAGTAGAGACGGGGTTTCACCATTCACAGGATGGTCTGGATCTCCTGACCTTGTGATCCACCCGCCTCGGCCTCCCAAAGTGTTGGGATTACAGGCGTGAGCCAGCGCGCCAGGCCTCATCTCTTAAAGACCTCATCTCCCAATGCCATTATTATGGCAATGAAATTTTCAACACGTGAACTTTTGGGGAACATATTCAAACCATAGCACCATATTTGCTCATCAGTCATAACAAATGTACCAAACTGTTGCAAGGTGTTAACAATAAGGGAAACTATGATGGGTGTGATGGTTAATATTAAGTGTCAACTTGATTGGATTGAAGGATGCAAAGTATTGTTTCTGGGTATATCTGGGTATTTCTGGGTGTTGCCAGAAGAGATTAATATTTGAGTCAGTGGACTGGGAGAGGAAGACCCACCCTCAGGAAGACTCACTCACAATGTGGTTGGACACCATCCAACCGGCTGCCTGCAAGTCTAGAAAAAGCAAGCAGAAGAAGGTGGAAGAAGCAGACTTGCTGAGTCTTATAACATTCATTTGTCTCCCTTGCTGGATTTTTCCTGCCCTCGAAGATCAGACCCCAAGTTCTTTGGCTTTGGGACTCTTAGAATTACACCAGTAGGTGCAAGGGCTCTCGGGCCTTTGGTTATAGACTGAAGACTGCACTGTTGGCTCCCTACTTTTGAGGTTTTGGGACTTGGACTGAGACACTGTTGGCTTCCTTGATCCTCAACTTGCAGATGGCCTATCGTGGGACTTCACCTTGTGATCATGTGAGTCAATTCTCCTTAATAAACTCCCTTTTATAAATACATATATCCTATTAGTTGTGTCCCTCCAGAGAACCCTAACTAATACAGTGGGTGTGGTCAGCAAGCAGGATGACTTGAGGGAGTATATGAACATTTTGCTAATTTTGTCTATAAATCCATAGCTGCCAAAAAAGTCTATAATTTACTTTTAAAATGCTGAAATTATTTAAATGAATTAAAAATAAAACACAATTAAATTTTATTCTAACTATATTCTGTTTTAAAAGGTGAAAGTTAAACATTATAATAGAAAATTGGAATATAAGAATAATGAATAAAATGTATACCAGGAAATTTCTAAGCAAAAGAAATCAGTTATATGACCAAAAAGATTTTAAAAACAAGAATATTAATAGGTATTATTTGCAAGATTATTAGTAAAAGAAAAACAAAATCAACAGACAGTATGCAAATATAGAATCTGTATTCACCTAATGACAGAGCCTCAACATGTATAGAGCAAATGATAGAAATAAAAAGAGAAATAGAAAAAGCCACATACTTTGTATTTAATTCCATATCTATCTAAAATAGATAAATAATAATATGACAATATTTGAACAACAAAATGGACAAACATGATATAGTTACATAAATAAAATCCTACACTCAAAACAGATGCCGTATTCATTTGTAGCTGAACTGTCCTAGGGCAAAACAGGAAATCTCAACAAATTCTAAATAATTTTTATATGTCATAAGTTCTATTAATCTGTAAAATTAGAAATAAACAATAAAATAGTAGAAAAATTAATTCGTCATTTATGAATGTACCAATGTAATTCTAAATAATTCATAATTAAGAATAAAGGAGATTTTAAAATAATTGAACTTTATATACTAAAGAAATCAACACATATCAAAAAATTACAAGATCGATAAAATGGGAATTATAAAGATGTATATTTCAAATAGATGTATTTCTTTTTATTTAATAAAAGATTGGAAGCAAGTGCTAAACAAATGTAGTTGTATGTCATATTTCTGAAGATAAATTGTAAATAAGATTAAAACATCAGTTTTCCAGAGAATAATCATGTTCCGCAATTCTAATTTAAATTTCAATGCTTTTAGATTTTGAACCTTAATTTTCATATGAAAAAATAAAAGTCTGAGACTTCCCACATAATTCAAATAAGAGCAAAATAGTGAGAGCACTTGTCATATCTGGTATTGAAACCTATTATGATAACAGTTAAAGAGAGGACTAGGTGTATATCATTGGAATAGAGTCCTTGAAAATACATACAGATATATAAAAGCAATTTAACATTTGGCAAATGTTGCATTTTAATTTACTGGGAAACAATGGTGATGTAGAAGTATATCCCACCGTAAGAGACTTAATAAGTTCAATATGCATTATAAATATCAATCATAAACTATAAAACAATAAAAACAATACAATTTAGGATAGTCTATATTTATCCTATAGTTAATAGAAATTGCTTTGGTCAAGACGAGATACACAAAAATTGTGGAATAATCTATCTATTTGATTTTTTAAAATTATACTTATAAACAATCTTTAAATTCGATTTCAAAAACATTGTCTACACATAAGAGACAAAGTAATAATATTTTTATACTTTTGAGGGATGTTCCTGTGGGTAAATAATGTCATGAACATGTGAGTTCTGTTTTTTTCCTCTGAAGTATTAGATTGGTGCAAAAGTAATTGTGGTTTTTGCCATTACTTTTAATGGCAAAAGCCGTAAATTTTAGTGGTAAAATGCCATTAAAAGTAACGGTAAAAACTACAATTATTTTTGTACCAACCTAATAACTTTCCAATATCCACTCTCCAGCTGTCCAAGAGGCAGTTGTGTGTCAACTTCTTTCTTCTAGCATAGAACCAGTAGCCTCAGAGAGGATAGCTTCTCTAATGGCCAGCTCTGTATTGTTCTGTGTGTTATCCCAGATGGCCCATCCAAGGACCCAATTCTTTAGAAAATTCAGCAACCTTTAACACCTCATTCCTCTTCTGATTAAAATGCCTAGAGTAGGTTAATCTTTCTTGCAGAGACTGATGTCTGAACACAGGGTAGAGATTCTTGGCAG
Organism: Symphalangus syndactylus; assembly: GCF_028878055.3. NCBI lineage: Eukaryota > Metazoa > Chordata > Mammalia > Primates > Hylobatidae > Symphalangus > Symphalangus syndactylus. The sequence continues at coordinate 119,593,723 of NC_072424.2, read as the reverse complement.
AAAAAAACCCAACAGATGTCCACACTAAGCCACTACTTGCCTGAGAGGCATCCATATCCCTTCTTTTACCCTTACATATAATTTCAAAGATTCTAAAGATCACAGATTGAAGGAATTTTAAAGAGAATGATGACTGTGCTATCTGCTGGCTATGAGAAACTAAGATCATTAAATCTAAAATAAACAGAAACAACTGTTGTGTTTCCTTTTACAAATTAATCCAAATCCCATGGTTATATGTAAAATTGGGCTATATTTAGAACATATTTTTCTGGGAGCAGCTACTTATTTTATGTTCTCTTTTTGAAATCCAAATAAATGAAGAAGAAATGTTGATTGTAGGTAATAATGTAAAAGGCAGAATGTATGCTTGTGTATACGTCTGTGTGAAGGTTAAGTTATGCTTGCATGTCCATGAGTTTCAATGAAGAGTGCAATTTGCTAGATTTTAAATTTCATTACTGGACATTTTACTTGATTATAGGACACTAAACCTGTTAGAATAATATTCCGGCTTCTCTCATTTTGAGGGCATTTACAGATTTAATAACTGAGCCAACTGAATGCATTTTTAACTTTAATTTCTCCCAAGAAAATGTACTAAATAACATTTATTGACATAAGTACAATAGTTATTAAGATATCAATCAGATTCTTCAAATTATACCCAAAAGCAGCTGGTGAAGCAAGTAAATTTATGTTTATGAAAAACATATATTATAAAAAACAGCAACTGATAATCAGATCAATAGCCTGTGTTTAGAGCCACAAAAATGTACCTGAAAAAAGGCTGCTTTGGTGATTTCCAGATAGTGAACCTGGGAGGCAGAGGTTGCAGTGAACCGAGATGGCGCCACTGTACTCCAGCCTGAGTGCCAGAGCGAGACTCTGTCTCAATAAAAAATAAAAAGAAAAAAAATATTATTTCTATGAAATTCAGATTTAGTGGGTAGGCTGTATTTTTATTTCCTGTATCTGAAAACCCTAATTGAAATCCATCTGGGAGCACTACTTATCACTGTCACTAAAGAACCAGGTTGGTAAAGTCTCCATCTCATCACATGCATCACAGTTGTAGAGACAGGAAATGGAGGAAGAATGTGTCCTCTGTGTCTGTGGGGAGGGTATCATAATTTCAGTTTTTGACATGTTACTCAAAGGATTCAATGAAATATCCAAGGGGAGATACTAAGAAGCAGCTTGATATACCCATCTGTAATTCTGAAGAAAAAAAAAGTATTTATGATTTAACTTGGAAGGAATCAGTGAAATACCTGGATTTTGAATTAGGGCAGAGGTAGAAAGCAAAATTTATGCTACTTTTAAATGGCATCTTTCAATCCATTTTTTTATCTGCATTGCACTTTTGGTCATTTATGCCATTTCTCATTTGGTTATTTTACTTAATGTATCCAACTATCTATCTTCTTGTTTGTTTATATTTAATAATAATTTTGAAATTATTTTGTTAATTTAATGTTTGTTCCTATGGATCCTTCCTAAATACTGGTGTGTTTGGTGGGAAAAGATTTAGAGATTTTTGCATTCCCTGGCCAGGCACTATGTGATATTATCAAACTCTCAGATTATTCCTCTGTAATGTGATTTAAGTAAGTAAGGGAGGGGGTGACATAGTAATGACTGTCCATAAATGAAACAAGAGATGAAAAATGCAGGTCATGAGGAGTGGCGTGGTTGATCAAAGAATGACATTTTTCAAGTTGTGAACATTTTGAGCACATTCAAATACTAATGGCAGTGATATAATCGAATGAAACTGGAGATACAGAAATGAAAAGGGCAACTAATACTATAAATATCCTGTGAATATGGGTATGGATTGACTCCAGAGGATGGGTAAAGATACCACCTTTTAGGGGAAAGAAAGAGAAGTTTGTAAATGCTGGGGCAATGCAGGTGGAAAATTTTCTGTTTTTCTGCAAGTGGAAGTGGGAAAGGGGAAGATAAGTCTGGGGTTTGAGAAGAATGAAAAAAGTTAGCAGTATACGTTACAGTACTTAGAAAGTAAATTTATGACCAAAAGGTAGTGAGATTGTCCAGAAATATTAATATGGAATCATAGTCACTCTCAGCTAAATTAATGAAAACTCAAACTATATGAGTAGAACAGTAGCAGAAAAAAGATTTTTTGAAAGATCTTGGCAATAGCATGATTACAGCCTCCAGCCATCTTCGTGAATAATACCTTGTTCCAATTCAGCCAACTGTATCTGTTTATCTGTCCTTCTGAATTCAGGCCTTCAGGGGACTAATAACTATGACTTTAAATAGATGCCTACAAAGAATTCTGGCTCATAGAACCTCCAAGCCACTCAGGAACCTCTAGCATCCCATTACCAGCACTGATGATCAGGACTCCAGGTCAAAGTTACACAGTCTTATTGTGTCAACTTACTTGTCTTTGACTCCACCCCCACATTGTCCACAATGGGGTGACAACATGGGACTCAGGGCTCTAACCTGGATCTTCTGCCTTGCTTTCTGTCTTCTCTAATTTAGCATTTGCTATACTAGGCCTCGAAGGCATGCTTACTCCTTTCTTGCTTCCCTAAACTCCCAACTTTCCTGTTTCAAAGTGCATACATGTAGGGTTCTCTGTTTATGCATTCCTCTTTCTATATTCAATTTTGTCCTGCTTTAATGATGCTATTTTACTATATTTCCCGTGACAGGATCTCATCAGGCCTCTACTGGATCAATAAAATAAAAACAAACAATTGTGATTTGTAAGTACACTGTCTTTTTCCCTATAAAGTAGTATGCAATGATTTTCTGAAAGGAAGAAAGCTGAAGAGGGATTTGGGCCTATTTTAATTTACATTTAATTTTAGCCTCAGAGACTCTTAAAGGCAGTGGTTGTGTCTGCATGTGAATAGGGATATTTAATCAGTCCGGGCTGTCAGGTTGATAGTAGTGCTTATCAAGAAATTAGAGAAAAATGTGCTCCCTAGTCCATCTTCCTGCCATATAAGGAGTAACAAATCAGATAAGGAAAGTCAAACACTATGATTAAAAAGCTCATCTTCCCTAGGGAGTCTTTCATATATTATATATTTAATATTCAACTTGGGTGTACTACTGTGCAGACAGCCTTTTCTGTGTCTTAGCAGTTTTAATTGCAATACCTCCTCCATTGAGAAGGCAGAGGTTTTTTTTTTTTAATTCCTTTTAAGTAACACTACTGCTTAGTAATATTTTAAAACTATTGAAGAGCACAGAAGTGTTGGAGGAAATTTTTGGTGATTTTTCAAACAAGTCTTTTACTAGGCACATGGTGAAGTGTTACCTAAAACATCTATAAAATGTTGATATTTCACTGTGCCACCATATATGAATGTTCTCCTTTCAAAATGAATTTTGCTATTAAAGGTATAGCTATGAACGGTAACAATTGTGATTTATGATACTTTACAAGGATAAGTATTTTCAGATTCTCTGAATAGTAGAAAAGCAGTTTTTACTTGCCCTGACTCCATGATTTTTGTTTGTTTGTTTTGTTTATTTTGAGATGGAGCTTTGCTCTTGTTGCCTAGGCTGGAGTACAATGGCATGATCTTGGCTCACTGCAACCTCCGCCTCCAGGGCTCAAGTAATTCTCCTGCCTCAGCCTCCCCAGTAGCTGGGATTACAACAAGCACAGCCACCACACCCAGCTAATTTTTGTGTTTTTTTTTAGTAGAGACAGGGTTTCACCATGTTGGCTAGGCAGGTCTTGAACTACTGACCTCGGGTGATCCACCCGCCTCAGCTTGCCAAAGTGCTGGGATTACAGGCGTAAGCCACCTTGCCTGGCCGGCTCCATGATTTTGAGAGCATCAAGTTACATCTGAGCCTGGCCTTTTTGTGAGGATTCTGGGGGCTCCATGAGTAAGCCTCAGTCTTTTTGTGACATTCTCCCAAGTCATAAACTGTGGATAAAACCTGGCTGTGTCAATTAGCCTTTATGTATTTGAGCAATTAGAATCAGTATTCCTGCCCAGGGAATCCATTGGCCAGTGTCTAGAATGCCCTTGCTGTCTTAGCAGGCAGAAGACTCCAACCATCAAGGTCCATGATATCTTTTCTGTGAGGCACAATTTGGTTGTTTTCCCAGAACTTGGAACTACTAAGGCAATGGCTCCTTTGTCTAAGATATCTGTTTCATATCCACTAAATAATATCTTCTGCACTGTAATATGTACTAAACCTCAAAGATATCAGTATTTCCCTTCTTTAAAGCAAGGAACTACTGGTTTACTTCTTCTACCTTTATACCAGGACTGTATTAGCCAGTGTTTTCTAGAGAAAAATAATCAATAGGATATATCTATCTATCTATCTATCTATCTATCTATCTATCTATCTATCTATCATCTATCAAGATAAATTTATTTTAAGTAATTGCCTTGGCAAGTCCAAAATTTGCAGAACAGGCTGTCAGGCTAGATATACTGGTAAAAGTTGATATTGCAGTCTTGACTCTAAATTACATAGGAAATCAGTCTGGAAACTCAGAATTTCTAAGTTACAGTTTTGAAGATAATTTCTTCTTTAGAAAATCTGCTCTTAAGACTATCAGCTAATTAGATAAGGCCCATCTAATTAAAAAGAGTAACCAGCTTATTGAAAGTCTATTAATTTAAATATTAATCACATCTAAAAACTACCTTAATAGTAACACTTAGACTGATGTTTAACCAAAGAACTGGGCACCATAGTCTAGCCAAGTTGATGTGTAAAATTAACTACCACTAGAACGTTTTGCTTTGTAACCTCCTACCAACCAAATCTGAAAATAATGTGAAATATGTATGGAAAAAGATATAAGAAATAGAGATGTACAGGAGAAAAAGGATAATGTTGTGATCAACTTGTTATTTTTATTTTTTATTTTTTTTAACAAAGAACTCTAGATGTCTCTTCTAAACTGTTAAAGATGGTGTGCAGTATGTACTTATTGAGCCACAGAAAAAGAAAATTAATTTATAAAAATCAGCAAAAGATCTTCACAAAAAACCAAGTCAAATATCAGATACAAAGATGATGAGATGTATATGATTATATGTACATGATTACATGACATAGATTATATTGCCCTTCTTGCTGGAATTCCTCACTCCCTTGCTGGCTTTGGGGAAGCCATTGGTTATGTTAAATAGTCCCATCTGGCAAAAACCAATGGCAGCCTTTAGAAAGCCAGCAGGAAAATAAAACAACTAGTCTTAAAGCTACGGTGAAATGAAGTCTGCAACAAAATGAATGAGCTTGGAATTAAATATTTCCCCAGTCAAGCATTCTGATGACAACCTCAAGCCCAGGCTCACACCTTAATTAAAACCTTGGGGAGGACACTCCTAAACTGTGCCAAGATTGCTGACACATAGAAAATGTGAAAAAAATAAACGTGTGGTTTTAAGCTGCTAAATTTGCAGTGATATTGTTATGCAGCAGCAATTGATAGCTAACACAATTCACGTAAGATGTTGATCCAGCATTTTCTGATTGTCCTGCAATCAAACTCTCTCCTTTTAAGTAAAATTTAAAAGTGTGTGTTTTTTTTTAACCCAAACAAAATGAAATAAGAAATCAGGAACAGAAACTTATGTGGAGATGTTCAAATATTTGGAAATGAATCAACATACTCATAATTAACCTTAAGTTGAATTTTTTTTTTTTTTTTTGAGACGGAGTCTCGCTCTGTCGCCCAGGCTGGAGTGCAGTGGCACAATCTCTGCTCACTGCAAGCTCCGCCTCCCGGGTTCATGCCATTCTCCTGCCTCAGCCTCCCGAGTAGCTGGGACTACAGGCACCCACCACCATGCCCGGCTAATTTTTTGTATCTTTAGTAGAGACGGGGTTTCACCGTGTTAGCCAGGATGGTCTTGATCTCCTGACCTTGTGATCTTAAGTTGAATTTTTAAAAAATTCACAAGAGACATTAGAGGGCATTTTTAAATAAATGACAGTGAAAATGAAGCAGATCAAACTTTGTGAAATGGAGTATGAACTCTTATTAGATGGACATTTATAGCATTACTTATTTAGGAAAAAATATGAAAAAATAAAACACTTTTTAAGAAGTTGAAAAAGTAGTAGATATCTATATCTATCTACTTATCTGTTTAATTATCTATACTACCTACCTACCTACCTACCTACCTACCTCTGAGCAAAGGCCTAAACTGTTGAAAGAATATTCAGAACAATAGCTATGCCAGTCTATTTCCTCTGATTTTTCTTTTGTAGAAGGCATGTGGCATGCTTTGTCTTCAAAAGAATGAGTGGTATTTGGTTAATTTCAATGCAGCTGAATTTTATTCCTGAATTCCAAGGGGACAAAATATCAGAGAATGTTATTTCATGATTAGCCTTTCCTGTAATCCCTCTAGTAAGCTTTACTGTAGCAAGTAAATCATGTAAACATTCCATAGCTGGCAGGCATTCAGCTTTCTTCCTTGTGCTTCTAATTTATTGAACTGTATCTTCTTCGGCAACACCTTATGAAAGCTACAGCATAAATCAAAGCTGCCGTGTCAGAGACTCATGCCAACAGAATTTGTTCAGCATTGTTATCAACTCTTGTTTTACGGGAGATTAGAGATAATGTTTTTTCAGAGCTCTGTGATACTATAATTTAAATGAATATAAAAATTATAACTGTCTCCAGTCTTCGATCATTTCTTTAATAATCCTAGTTAAAAAAATTATTATGGCCTATGTATCCAAGCTACACATCAGAGCTGTTGTCAGGCACATACGGAAGTTTAGTAGATATTTTTAAACAACTTAATATTGGTTTATTTAAGTTACTGTTTACTGTGTTCAAACTTTGAAACAGTTTAATCATGCTAATCTTGTGTGCTATCTCCATAGCTTCTGATAGTGATCAGAAAATTATTTCGCTCTATGTATTTAAGACCTTGGTCACACTGGATATAACAGTTACAAGGACACTTGCTCTGAACTTTATGGGAGATAATAGTGCCTTCACAAATGTAAGGCATAATTGTTGTCAGGAATATAATTGAATGAATCCCTATATATGACATATGTTAATATTGTATTTTGGTATTAAAATCAATGGATAAAGTAAAAATATATTGCTATGAAGACTTTTTAAATGTGCTTGAGATCTGAATAAAGTTAATAGTTATAGTGAAGGAAATGAGAAAATTAAAAGCTTTAGAAGAAAAACATAGCAGAGTTTGCAAAACGTGGTAAGTTAAAAAAAAACTCACAGAAAAAAAAAAAAGAACCTATAAGTTAAAAATGACCCAGAGTTTCTTGTTCATTGCTCATTAAATTTTTTCTTCATCATTATTTATAAACTAATGTGAGGAAAAATTTGAAGCAGTAGGAAATATCATAAACAGAGGCAGTAGGTTTCTCATAAACAAGATGCTAGAAAGCATTCAGGAGTTTGAGACCAGCCCCAGCAACAAAGCAAGACCCTTTCTCTAAAAAACATAAAAAAAAATAGAAAACAAAATTAGCTGGGCATGGTGGAATGCACCTATAGTCCCACAACTCTGGAGGCTGATGTGGGAGGGTCACTTGAGCCCAGGAGGTTGAGACTGCAGTAAGCCTATCATTGCACCACTGCACTCCAGCCTGGGCCACAGACTGAGACCCTGTCCCAAAAGATAAATAAATAAGAAATAAATAAATAAAATCCAGTGGAATTTTGCCTACATTGTGATGTAATTACTGACCACTTGGCAGTGGGTTATTTACCAAAAGCCTAGTAACAGATAATGATGTGTGGTGTAAGTGAAAGGAAACCAACAGTTCTTGAGTACTTCTGTATGTCAGACATCATGACTGTTATTTGCACTTAGTAGTTCATTTAAAATATGTTCGTTTTCGGCCGGGCGCGGTGGCTCACGCTTGTAATCCCAGCACTTTGGGAGGCCGAGGCGGGCGAATCACGAGGTCAGGAGATCGAGACCACGGTGAAACCCCGTCTCTACTAAAAATATAAAAAAAAAAAAATTAGCCGGGCGTGGTGGCGGGCGCCTGTAGTCCCAGCTACTCGGAGAGGCTGAGGCAGGAGAATGGCGTGAACCCGGGAGGCGGAGCTTGCAGTGAGCCGAGATTGCGCCACTGAACTCCAGCCTGGGTGACAGAGCGAGACTCTGTCTCAAAAAAAAAAAAAACAAACAAACAAAAAAAACAAAAAAATATGTTCATTTTCCCATTTGATTCTCTTAGAGAACCTAGTATGTGGCTAATATTATGCTTATCTCATGAATGAAAAAATGTGAGGATCTGCAGGAGATTAGGGAAATCTTCAAGGTCTCATGTAGCTTGTCAAGAAATCTGATTTCTTTATTTAAATTTATTTTTATTTCAAGAGCTTTTGGGATACAAGTGGTTTCTAGTTACATGGATGAATTATGTAGTGGTGAATTCTGAGATTTTTAGTGCACCTGTCACCAGAGTAGTATACATTGTAACCAATACATCGTTTTTTTATCCCACACCCCCTTCCCACTCTCCTCCTTCAGAGTCTCCAAAGTCCATTATATCACTCTATAAGATTTTGTGTACTCATAGCTTAGCTCCCACTTATAAGTGAGAACATATGGTATTTGGTTTTCCATTCCTGATGTTTCAGCTTTTTCAATCCTGTAGTTTGGTGGGGGGGAGGGTGTAGAGCCCAGTGGCTTCTTCTCTCTCACTGTTCTGCAAGCAGGAAAGAGTACTACAGCTCTTTTACTCCCACAACCCACAACTCAACAAGCAGGAGCGTTACAGCTCTTGCACTCCTGTAGTTCAGCAAGTTTCAGGTTCTTGTCCCACGACCAAGGTATGCAGACACCAGAGAGTGAGTAAGGCAGAGTAGAATTTTATTGAGTGACAGAAAGCTCTCAGCTGTGAGACGGGACCTGAAAGTGGGTAGCCATTTGTGAGGCTGAGTCCAGGGTTTTTATGGGATTGGAATGGGAGACTGTGTGCTTGATTGGTCCATGGGTGGTTTTTTAAAAAGTACCATTTGATTGACTAAAAGGATCATTCAGAAGGAACCTATCGCGAGAGTGAGTAAGACGAGGATAGAAGTTCACTCTTTCGTCATGGACTCATGTAGAACTGGTGGCTTGGTTTTCAGGCTTTAAACTGCCCTTGGCTTGAAAGTTGGGTTTCACAGGTTACATTATTCTTTTTATTTTTTATTCATATTTTATTTTTTTTAGAGAAAGGATCTTGCTTTGTTGCTGGGGCTGGTCTCAAGCTCCTAAATGCTTTCTAGCATCTTGTTTATGAGAAACCTATGGATTCTCTCTATTTATGATATTTTCTACCACTTCAAATTTTTCCTGACGTTAGTTTATAAATGTGCCTGTCTACCTAGGAATTTATCTATCTCCAGTTGCTATCACTGAGTTATTTCATTCAGAATAATTGCCTCCAGCTCCATCCAAGTTGCCACAGGGGACATTATTTTGTTCCTTTTCTGGATGAGTAGTATTACATTGTGTATATAATGCCATATTTTCTTTAACCATTCATTGGCCAATGGGCACTTAGGTTGGTTCCATATCTTTGCAATTGTGAATTGGGCTGCAATACACATATGTGTGCATGTGTCTTTTTCATATAATGACTTATTTTCCTTTGGGCAGATATAATACCTTAATTAAAAAATACTTTCACCAATGATCATCCAAGGCTTCAGTGAATTATAATCTTTTTGCTGGTGGAGGGCCTTGGCTTAATATTGATGGCTGCTGACTGACCAGGATGGTGTTTGCTGAAGGTTAGGGTGGCTGTGGCATTTTTTAACCATGAAAGCAGCAATGAAGTTTGTCACATCGATTGACTCTTCCTATCATGATAAATCTCTCTGTAGCATGCATTAATGTTTGATAGCATTTGAACTACACTAGAACTTCTTTCAAATTGGAGTCAGTCTTCCAAACCCTGCCTCTGCTTTTTAAACTTAGTTTATGTAATATATTAAATCCTTTGTTGTCATTTCAACAATGTTCACATAATTTTCAGCAGGAGTAGTTTCCATCTCAAGAAACCACCTTGTTTGCTCATCCATAAGAAGCATTTTCTCATTTGCTTAAGCTTTATTATGAGGTTACAGGAATTCAGTTACATCTTCAGCCTCTACTTCTACTACTAGTTCTATTGCTATTTTCACTACATCTGCAGTCACTTCCTCCATGGAGGTCTTGAACTATGCAAAGTCATCCATGAGGATTGTAATCAACTTCTCCAAATTACTGTTAATGTTGATATTTTGATCTTCACCCATGATTCATGAATATTCTTAATGACATGTAGAATGGTAAATCCTTTCCAGAGAGTTTTCAATTTACTTTATCCAGATCTATCAGGGGATTCACCGTCTATGGCATCTATAGCCTTACAAAATGTACTTTTTAAGTAACATGACTTGGAAGTTGAAATTACTCTTTCACTCATGGGCTGAAGAACAGATATTGCATCAGCAGGCATAAAAACATGTTCATGTATCAGAGCTCTTGGGTGAGAAGGTGCATTGTCCATGAGCAGTAATATTTTGAAAGCAATCTTTATTTCTGAATCGTAGGTCTCAACAGTGGGCTTAAAATACTTAGTACACCATGCTGCAAACAGATGTGCTGTCTTTCATGCTTTGTTCTTTCATTTATAGAGAATACATATGGTAGGTTTTGTATAATTCTTAAAATCCCTAACATTTTCAAAATGGTAAATGAATATTGGCTTTAATTTAAAGTCACTAACTGCGTTAGCCCCTAAAAAGAGAGTCAGCTTGTCCTTTGAAGCTTTAAAGCTAGGCATCGACTTTTCTCTAGCTATAAAAGTGTTAGATGACAACTTCTTCCAGTAGAAGGCTGTTTTGTCTGCATGGAAAGTCTGTTGTTTAGTGTTGTTACAGTTATCTCAGGTAGATCTTCTGGATAACTACAGTTTCTACATCACCACTCGCTGCTTCACTTCACTCTTTCATGTTATGGAGATGACTTCTTCCCTTAAACCTCATGAACTTATCTCTGCTAGCTTCAGCCATTTCTTCTACCACTTCTTTATCCTACTCAGCCTTCACTGAGTTGAAGAGAGTGTTAGGGCCTTGCTCTGGATTAGGCATTGGCCTTAAGGAATGTTGTGGTTGGTTTGATCTTCTATTAAGACTACTAAAACTTTCTCCATATAAACAGTAAGGCTGTTCCGTTCATGCATTCACTGAAGTAGCACTTTTAATATCTTTTAAGAGAATTTTCCTTTGCCTTCAACTTGGCTAACTACTTGGCTCAAGAGGCCTAGCTTTCAGCCTATCTCAGGCTTTGACATATCTTCCTCACTGAGCTTAGTAATTCTAGTTTTTGATTTAAAGTAAGAGATGTGTGGCTCTTTTTTCACTTGAACATTTAGAGGCCATTGTAGGGTTATTCATTGACCTAATTTTAATATTGGTATATGTCAGCAAAATGGAAGATCCAAGGAAAGGGAGAGAGACAGGAGAAGGTGTGATCAGTGGAGCAGACCAGAACACAATTTATTGACTAAGTTCATCATCATATCATGCATTGTATGGAGACCAAAACAGTGACAATAGTAACATCAAATAATATTACCATAACTGATATAATCATATCGAAAAGTTTGAAAAATTGTGAGAATTACCAAAATGTAATATGAGAATAGGAAGTGAGCACATGGTGTTGGAAAAATGGTGCCAATAGACTTGCTCAAAGCAGGGTTGCCTTAAGGCTTCAATTTGTAAAACACACAGCATACATAAAGAAAATTGCTCAAATTATAACTGTACAGAGTGATAAATTTTTAACAAGTAAACATACTCATAAAACTAGCACCCAAAACAGTAACAAAACATTACTGTTCCCTAAAGCCTGCTTTTGTGAACCCTTCTATTCACTACCTTTCCCAAAGATATACACTATCCTGCATTCTAACACCATAGACTTCTGTTGCCTAATTATAAAAATTATGTAGATGAATCATAATAGGTATTTTGTTGTATATGGTTTCTTATATTTGTGAGATCCATCTAAGTTGTTGTATGTAGTTACAGTTCATTCCTTTTCACTGATCATGGTAATACATTGTATGGATAAAATACTATTTATTCTAGTGATGTATGAAATATTGAGTTGTTCCAGGTTTTGCCTCCTACAGATAGCACTGCCAGAACATGTATTTTGGTGCAGATTGTACTCATTTTGGTTTGTTTTTATATAAGGGGAAAATTTGAGTGGCAGATTATGCATTTATTTAGCTTTTATAAATAGGTTTAAAAAAAAAGGTTGTAGCAATTTAAATTCCTAGAGTGGTGTATGAGAGTACTAATTACTCTATTTTCTCCCAAGACATTTTTATCTGGCCATTCTGGAGGATATACAAAAGCCCATTGGTAATTTTAATTTGTAATTACCTTATATATTTACTCATTAATTTGAGAATATTTTCATATATGTATTTCATTTTTTAGTGGAATGCATGCCCACTAAAATCTGCTTCTTTTTTTTTTTCTTGAGATGGAGTCTTGCTCAGTCACCCAGGCTGGAGGGCAGTGATGTGATCTTGGCTCACTACAACCTTTGCCTCCTGGGTTCAAGCTATTCTCCTGTCTCAGCCTCACAAGTAGTTGGGATTTCAGGCACCCGCCACCAAGCCTGGCTAATGTTTTGTATTTTTAGTAGAGACAAGGTTTTGCCATGTTGGCCAGGCTGGTCTCAAATTCCTGACCTCAAGCGATCTGCCTACCTCCACCTCCGACAGTGCTAGGATTACAGACATGAGTACCTGGCCTAAAATCTGATTCTTTTGCCCAATGTCTACCAGGTTCCTGTTCTTTTCCTTTAGATTTTTAGAGTTCTTACATATTCAGCATATGAAATGTTCCTTTGTTAGAAAACTATTAAAATTATCTTTTCCTCTTTGGCTTTATTTTAACCCTAGCAATATTTTCTAGTTTTTGTAATAAGCCTTTTGTTTTTTTAAAAAATCAGTTTGCAGAAAAATTATAACAGTGTAGAGAATTCTCGCATATTGCTTATTGTCTTAATTTTTCCTACTATTAGCATCTCACATCACTATGCTGTATTTGTTGAAATTAAGAAGCCAACATTGGTAAATTTTTATTAACTAAGCTTCAGACTTTATTTGCATTTCACTAATTTTTTCCATTAGTGTCCTGTTTCCTCTTCCAGGATCCAATCCAGGCTACCATATAGCATTTAACTGTCATGTCTCCTTAGTCTCCTCAGGTCTGTGACAATTTCTGTCTTTCCTTATTTTTCAGTTAAGGAAAAGTTAACAGTTTTGCATACTGGTCAGATATTTCCTAGCGTGTCTGTCAAAGTGGATATGTCTGATTTTTTTTTCATTATTAGACTGAAGTTATGTTTCTTTTTGAAAGAACACCACAGAGATGAAGTATCCTTATCACATCACACCAGGAGGTATATAATAACCACATCATATCACTGGTGATAGTAACTATAATATTGTCTTTTGATTAACTTGTCTTAATATTAATGCAATCTAGTTTAGCAAGCTTGTGTCTTTTTAAAAAATATTTACATACCAAAAGATAATGAAGATTTGCTTCTATATTTTATTCCAGAAGTATTATTGTTTTACATTTTGAGTTTAGATATATAACACACCTTGTCTCTATTATTAGAGATAAGGTTTCAAGATTTTTTCTATATGAATATTAAATTTAATCTAACACCAATTAAAAAGGTAATTATTTCCATATTGTTGCTGCAGTATGCACCAATGCATTCATAAGTCACATGACTGCCTGTGTGTGGATCTGTTGTTACACTCTTTGTTATCATTCACTGGTAGAATTATCCATACTTGCACCAAAATCGTGTTTAATTACAGTTGCTTCAAATAAGCTATGATGTCTGGTGATATAACTGCTTTTACATTTTTAATAGTCTTTATTTTTTAGAGGGGTTTTAGATTCACAGCCAAATTGAGGAGAAAGTACAGATTTCCCATACACTGTCTTCCCCCACAGACTCACTGATTCCCTCGTTGTCAGTATCCCCCGTCAGAGTGGTACATTTTTTGCAACTGATGAACCTCCCTCTTATGTAGTCTATGGGTTTGGACAAATTTATAATACCATGTATCCACCATTATACTAGCATACAGATAATTTTCACTGCCCTAAACAATCTCTGTGTTCTGCCTTACTATCCTTCCCTGCTTCCTAACCCTAAGAACCATGGATCTTTTTACTGTCGCCATGGTTTTGCCTTTTTCAGATGTCATACAGTTGGATTATGCGTTATGTAGCCTTTTCAGATTGGCTTCTTTCACTGAGCAATAAGCATTTAAGTTTGCTTCATGTCTTTTCATGGCTTGACAGCTCATTGCTTTTTAGCACTGAATAATATTCCATTGGCTGGATGTACCACAGTTTATTTATACATTCACCTACTGAAAGACACCTTGATTGCTTTCAATATTGCAATTATAAATAAAAGTGCAGGGTTTTTTTGTATATACAAATTTTCAACTTTTTGGCTAAATACCAAGGAGCATGACTGCTCGATTGTATGGTCAAAGTATTTTTATTAATACTTTTCTAAGAAGCTGCCAAACTGCCTTTCAAAGTGGCTATACTATTTTGCATTTCCAGTAACAATGAATGAGAGTTCCTTTTGCTCCACATCCTTGCCAGTATTTGATATTGTCAGTGTTACTGATTTTGGCTGTTGTAATAGGCGTGTGGTGCTATCTTGTTTTAATTGGCATTTCCATGATGACATATGACATGCAGCATCTTTCTATATGCTTATTACACACACACACACACACACGCACACACACGTACGTCTTCTGTGATGAGGTGTCTGTTAAGATCTTTTGTCCATTTCTAATACTGTTATTTTTCTCATGATAATTTCAGTTTTGAGAGATCCAATCCCTTATCGCATGTCTTTTGCAATATTTTCTTTCAGTGTGTGGCTTGTCTTTTCATTCTCTTGACAATGACTTTTGTAAAGCAGAAATATTTTATTTTAATTAAGTCCAGCTTTTTAATTCTTTTATAGATTGTGCTTTCGTTGTTACATCTAAAAAGTTACTGACAAATTCAAGGTCATCTGGATTTCCTCTTTTTATTCCCAAATATTGTATAGATTATGTGTTACATTTAGGGCTTTGATCCATTTTGAGGTGTTTATTTTTGTCAAGGGGGTATAGCCTGTGTCTATGTTCATTTTCTTTTATTTTTTTCATGTGGGTATCTGGAAGTTTCAGCACATTTGTTGAAAAGAGTATCTTTTCTCCATTGTATTGCCTTTACCCATTTGACTATATGTGTGTGGGTCTGCTTCTCAGTCTCATTTCTGTTCTGTGTATTTATTCCCCTTACATTGATTGATTGATTGATTGATTGAGGTGGAGTCTCGCTCTGTCCCCCAGGCTGGAGTGCAGTAGCAAGATGTCAGCTCACTGCAACCTCTGCCTCCCGGGTTCATGCCATTTTCCTGCCTCAGCCTCCTGAGTAGCTGGGACTACAGGCATCCGCCACCATACCTGGATAATTTTTTGTGTTTTTAGTAGAGACGGGGTTTCACTGTGTTAGCCAGGATGGTCTCCATCTCCTGACCTCGTGATCCGCCCGCCTCGGCCTCCCAAAGTGCTGGGATTACAGACGTGAGCCATGGCACCCGGCCTTCCTGTTACTCTTTTACCAATAACACACTGTCTTGATTATTGTGGCTTTTTAGTACAGATGTTCCTCAACTTACAATGGAGTTACATCCCAATAAACACACAGTAAGTCTTAAGTTGAAAATCCATTTAATTCCTAAGTAAACCCATGGTGAAGTTGAAAAATGGACCATCCTAAGTTCAGATGCCCCTCCATTTATGATGTTGTTATGTTCCAATAAGACAATCATAAAATAAAAATATCATAAGTCAAATCATCGTAAGTCAGGAATTGCCTGTAAATCTTGAAACTGGGTAATGTCATCCTTCAACATTATTTCTTCAATAGTGTTTTGGCTATTCTGGGACTTTTGCTTCTCCATGTAAATTTTAGAATCAGTTTGTTGAGGCCAGGCATGGTGACTCACACCTATAATTCCAGCATTTTAGGAGACTAAGGCAGGCAGATCACTTGAGGTCAGGAGTTTGAGACTGGTCTGGCCAACATGGTAAAACCCCCTCTCTGCCAAAAAAAAAAAAAAAAAAAAAAATTAGCTGGGTGCAGTGGCACACACCTATAGTCCCAGCCACTTGGGAGGCTGAGGAATGAGACTTGCTTGAGGCTAGGAGGTGGAGGTTGTAGTGAGCTGAGATTGTGCCACTGCACCACCAGCCTGGGTGACAGAGTGAGACACTGTCAAAAAAAAAAAAAAAAAAAAAAATCTGTCGATATCCATAAAATAACTTGCTGAGATTTTGATTGAGATTGCCTTGAATCTATAGATCTAGTTGGCAGGAACTGACATCTTGGCTATGTTCAGTCTTCCTATCTATGAACATAAAATATCTCCCCATTTATTTGGTTCCTTGATTTCTTTTATCAACATTTTGTAGTTTTCCTTATATAGAACCTTGTGCATATTTTGTAATATTTATACTTAAGTATTTTATTTGGGGCATTATTTTGTAAAGAGTACTGATATTTAATTTCAAATATACTTCTTCATCACTGCTCTATAGGAAAGCAATTTACTGCTTTGTCTTAAGCTTATATTCTGCAACCCTGCTGTAACTGCTGATTAGTTCCAGGAGGTTTTCTGCCTATTCTTTTGGGTTTCCTACGTGGACAATAATGTTGTCTGTGAACAAAGACAGTGTTATTTATTTCTTCTCAATCTATATACCTTTTATATCTTTTCCAGTTGTATTCCAATAGCTAAGCATGTCTTTACTTTTTCAAGTTTGCCTTGGTTGATTTAACTAAATGCATTTCTATATAAATTTTAGACACAGCTTGTCAATTTCCACAAAAAAAATTGACTTAAATTTGTGGAGAAATGCTATCTATTCAATTTTTATATTTCTATTTTATGAACAAAATAAAGTTCTCATTGCTATAGATCTTCTATTATCACACACATTCGTATAGATTTATTTCTAGGTACCTTATATAATGTTAATATCATTTATAAGATTTCATTTTCTATACTTTTTAGTGTTTTGTAAAAATACAATTGACTTTTGTATTTTTACATTTTATTTGTTAACCTTGATAAATTCATTCACTAAATCTAAATGGCTTATATATAGACATACACAATTATGTTATTTGTGAAAAAGAAAATTTGCTTTCCCTTTCAATTCCTACCTTATACTTATTTTATTTTATGTGTTGCCTATTTATGCTGGCTGCGACTTCTCTTGTGATGATAACCAAAAGTGTTAATATTTGGCATTCTTGCTTCTTTCTCTTTTTGTTATATTTGTTCTATTTTATTATTAGGTACTGTTGTTAACCTTTTACTGAACTTAATTTATTAATTGAACTTTATGATAACTTAGGAAAAGGCTTAGGTTATTTTTGATCTTAGATGAAAAACTTTTTGTACTTGTATTAGTCTGTTCTTGCATTGCTGTAAAGAAATATCTGAGACTGAGTAATTTATGAAGAAAAGAGGTTTAATTGAATCAGTTTTCTGCAGGCTGTACAGGAAGCATGGCACTGCCTTCTGCTTCTCAGGAGGCCTTAGAAAGCTTACAGTCATGGAGGAAGGTGAAGCAGGAATTTGCACATCAAATGGCAAAAGCAGGAGCAAGCGAGAGTAGGGGGAGGTGCCAAACACTTTGAAACAATCAGATCTCCTAAACATAAATATAATTTTCTTCATTGCATTCTGTATTAGTTTGTTCTCACACTGCTATAAAGAATTACCTGCGACTGGCTAATTTATGAAGAAAAGAGATTTAATTGACTCACAGTTCCACAGGCTGTACAGGAAGCATGGCTGGGAGACCTCAGGAAACTTACAATCATTGTAGAAGGCGAAGGGGAAGCAAGCACATCTTACCATGGCAGAGCAGAAGACAGAAAGAGAGTGAAGATAGCCATACACTTTTAGCCATAACTCAAACATTAGCTAGCTGTTTGAGTTATCTAGGTCTGTTAGATGGATTAAGCTACTTGAAGTATGACTTTATAGTTCTAATTTCTGCCTAGCATGCAACATGGAAAGCTCCATTTTAATAAAAAGTACAAACCAAGATTAAATTTTCTGCATTGAGAACCACAGTCCTCAGTAATTAGTAATCTTATACAAAAAAAGGATAACTCCAAGTACAGATTTCTTGCTGAGTGGAAGTGGTATGTTCTTGAATGTAGTGGAGGAATGGCAAAATGAGATGTTTGAGATTAAATCTTAGTCACTTCACTTTTCTCTCATGTGACAGCCATACATATAGTAATTTATAAACACAAGCATTCTTATTAACAAGTGTGAGAAGTTAAGAATTTTAAAACTGAAAACTGAGAACCTGAGCAGTTCTATAGGGTTCTTTAAAAACAAGACTTAACTACTATATTTTTGATGCAAAGAATTTAATAACTTTCAGTTTCTAGTTCATACATTTTAGTTTCAAATTACTTAGCATTTTCATGCTTGGGATAAACCTCAATTAAGTGTTAATAAATATAAGTTTGCTAATATTAACTAATATTAGTTTAGTTATGAAGAATTCATGGGTGAATACCCCAAATAGACCTTAATTTATTTTCATTACATAATTTTAAAATTATGTCAAGAATTACATGTAGCCTATAAAAATCATTTAAAAAATTCACAATATTTAGGAAATATAACTATATTTATAATGCCAATTACTATTTAATTTTTTTACATTTTAGTTCTTGAAGGACTAGGTTGAAACAGTAAGTTCTCCTTAATATTGCAAGTATGACTTCCAAGTTACTTCTACTTGCTAGATTAATAAAATTTGTTTATGTTTGTATGACAAAGAATTAATAATTTACTGATAAGAACATGAAAACATAAACTATAGACTGGGAGAAATTACTTGCAAGTCATATTTCTGATAAAGCACTTATAACTTGAATACATAAAAATTCCTATAACTGTAATTCAATATTAACAAGAAAATTCCTTTAAAAAACACATTTAAAGAGAGACTTCTTCAAAGAAGATATAAAAATGGGCAGTGAGCACACTGAGAGATGCTAAGTATAGTTAGTTGTTTGAGGGATACATATATTAGGTTGGTGCAAAAGCAATTGAGGTTTTGCATTGTTGAAATTTGTCATTTGATATTGGAATACATTCTTAAATAAATGTGGTTATGTTATACATCATTTCAATGTGCATTTCTCACTTTATTTTTTTTTGCTAATGACTTCTTTCTTGCTGTTTATTTTACATTTATTTTAGGCTTTGGAAATGATGCTAGACAAAAAGGAAATTTGAGCGATTTTCTTATTTGAGTTCAAAATGGGTCATAAAGCAGCAGAGACAATTCGCAACAACAACACATTTGCGTTATATGATGCAGATAAAGTACTTAACATAGTACCTGTAACAAAGAAAGTGCCCAATAAATAGGTCAATATTTATTATTTTTATCTTATTACAAGTAAAAATTTAAATATTAGGCTGTCTTCAGGAAAATCTTAATGTACAAGCATTCTTGTACATTCATAGCAGAGAAGTGTAGATAAATGTTAAGTATCAAATAATTATAGTTGTAATTTAAATTCCACAGTGTAAACTTTAACATTTTGCATGAAGAAATAAATGCTTATTGTCAAAAGATGAAGACACTTGACATCCTCTGAGAAGTATACATATAGATTTTTAAAAATTAATTAACATACTGTCTTCTGAGCAGTTTTAGGTTTACAATAACATTGGGCCAAAAGTACAGAGTTCCCACGTACTTCCTTCTGCATCTTGCTGCCAGTGCTCATTTAATTTTACATAAGCACACTCTTTGAGGCTGAAGCAAATCTGACTGATTTTCCATGTGAAAATAAAATATAAAAACTATCATTGGAGTGATTTCTAAACAGAACTAGTGTCAGAATTATCTATTTCAGAAAAATCAGATTTGTCAAATTAATCTTCAGCCAACAACTCTTCGGGAGTGATGCTAACATCACGGGTAAGAATGCTACGTTTTCTAGGGTGTGACATTTTCTGCAATCGAAAATTACTATATTTTGTAAATAGATATACAGCTACTAAAAACAAAATGCCATAAATAGAATGATATAGAATGATATCTTTTGTTTCCAAAGCCTATATAATGGAGGGATGTGAAAATAATAATAAAAGTGAGATATTACATGGATATTTCTTGGGGTAAACATGGCAGCTGCAAGAGCCCTGACAAGCATTCTCAGAGCAAATGGGAAAAGGGTTAGCATCTTTCATTGGTGTGGCACACTTTTTATAATCGATAGACTAATATTAATGTATTGTCATTAACTAAAGTTCATAGTTTACATTAAGTTTCATTCATTATGCTCTACGGTTTTTGGGTTTTGACTAATTCATAGTATCATGTATTCACCATCACAGTATCCATACAAAGTGTTTTGCTGCTCTGTATATTTTTATTTTTCTTCAGTTCTTAGTGCTTTATTCTCTAAAATCAGCTGGGTCTTACTGTTGGTCCAAGAAATATGTCTTTTTCCTTTTTGAAATCTTCAAACAGTTAGAAATTCTGTCTACTGAGGCTAATCCATACTCACTGTAGTTACATGTCAGCAGCATATAACTGTAATTTTTCACAGTATTACACTGAAAGGTTTATAGGTACATAGATCAGTAAAGATGTGTGTGAAGGAGATATTGTGCTTCTGAAAATTAAGGAAACACTAATAACCAAAGTTAAACCATGAATTTCATTTCATATTCATAAAATCATTGACACTCTCATAACCATAAACACATCCACTATTTATTAAGGAATTAATATTTTCCAGTTACTCTGGTAGGTATTTTATATATATGTATATATATATACACACACATATATAAAAATATATATATATACACACACATATATATTTTTTTCTAAAACTCTTACAGTCTTGCAGCATGTGTTTCCAAATTACAGATTAGGAAATATTTTTTCAATTATGGTGCTCATAAAAGTTAAACATTTCATCCAAAGTCAGAAAAACCAAAAAATCAAACTGAAATATGCCTGATTCCAGGGCCTCTGAACTTTGCATTATATCATGTAACCTAGGAAAAACACATTTATATAAATGGAGAGGTGAAAAAGAAGAGGTGGAAGAGGAAAAGGAGAAGAAAGGAGAGATCAATAAAAATATAGAGGAAAAATCAAAAGAAGAAGAAAAGGACAAAGAAGAGAAAAAAAGAGGAGAAGGAAGAGGAAGGCGAGAAAGAAGTCCAGTAATACACACTGATTATACCCATATTTCAGAAAAAACTTTAACTTTATCCGAATTTGTAAAAACATATCTGAATCCATAACATCATTTATGAGTATACCGCTCAGTTGCATTGGCTATAAAAATTACTTCCTGAGTACCTATGCAGTCTGTTGAGTTTCCTGCAACATAGTGTAAGCAGGCTGCAAGACAAACCAGAACTCAGTAATTCCTCTCAGAAATACTGGCTTTTTAGTTTTTATTTCATAAAAAGGTGGAAGGAGAGGAGACACGGAGAGAGACAGGGAGAGAGAGAGGGAGGATCTTTAAAATATGAAATGGCATTTTCACATTTTAAAAAATGTTGTGGCCTTATTCCTTCCTTTTCCCTCCTTACTGAGCCCCCTTGTGGTAGTATCTGTAAGTTGTCCCATTGGGACAGCTTTTTAAAGGCTTTCAAGTCTTTGTTTTCATGCATGCACCATACTGCACTTTGTAATTTAAATCATAATTCACCACTAAAGGAAAAAATAATTCATATTATATTCTTTTAAAATTATATTTATCTTTTTTTTTTCTTCGAGATGGAGTCTCACTGTGTTGCCCAGGCTGGAGCGCAGTGGCATGTTCGCTGCTCACTGGAACCTCTGCCTCCCGGGCTCAAGCGATTCCCCTGCCTAAGCCTCCTGAGTAGCTGGGATTACAGGCTTGTGCCACTACACCCGGCTCATTTTTGTATTTTTAGTAGAGATGGGGTTTTGCCATTTTGGCCAGGCTGGTCTCGAACTCCTGACCTCAAGAGATCCACCCGCCTCGGCCTCTCAAAGTGCTGGAATTACAGGCATGAGGCACGGCGCCCGGACTTAACTTTTAAATATATAAATATACCTGGCATTTTCAAATATATGTGATGGTTCTCTTGTTGAAATTCACATATACACATCTATGTATATGTATATATGTACACACACACAAACACACACATATACACACAATTTTAATTTAGTATTTAACTATCGATGAAATGAAAAATACCATTGGAAAGTGTTAAGGCCGTAAGAGATTCAGCTAAAATACAAGTATAAATTAGGTATGTTTGGCTAGAATTTATAGCAGGATAATAATTTTCCTCAAGGTTGTATTTTTTGTGTTGTTATTAATGGTTTCTTAACAGACATCAAAAGCATCACAGCCAGCTTTGTGGTATAATTTATAGAATGGCCTGGGAAAATTTTCCTCTTAGCAAACATAAAGACTGAGAGAACCACCACACAAAAAAAACGAGAAAAAAAAATATATTGCTGAGTATTCATTTGCTAGCAAGTAGATCTAATATCTTTCAAAGTTCCTTGACTTCTTTTCCTTCTTCCCTTTCCCTTTCGCCAACTAGGTTCCATTCCCAATGGGACTTGCTTACAAATGCCAATACCTTTAATTTTATTACTCATGGCTAGGGATTTTAAAATGTTTTGAAATATTTCACAACTTAAAAACTATGATCTTTAGGGGAAGAATTTTGGTACTCAAGAAGCTGGTACGATTCGTGCATTTATCAAACATCTTTTAATTAAAAATTTGGCACTGTCCAAGGTCTTCATATAATGTATACTATATGAGAATGCAAAAGTGATAGAACTTGTTCCACAAGAAGGCCAAAAAATATGAAATAGAATAGAAAACTGAAATATTAAAGTTTACTGCACAATGTAAGTTAAAATATTGTTTTTTGGAATTTTATTTCAACTGTGTGTAGGTGGGTGCATATGCATGTATTATGGGTCACAATACAAATTTTTTACTACAGGTCATTTTCAAAATATTTGAATATCAGTGCAATGCACCCTAAGTATATAATAATACTGCTCCATATTAGACAAAAAGCAGAGTAGTTACTTGAGTAGCTAACGCTAGTAGTCAAGATTAGAATGGCTCAGAGACATGGTATAGCAGCTGACAGTTATTATACTCTTCAAGATTATTCAAAATCTGTAGTTTCCCTTTGAATTTGAAATGCATCCTTATTTGATATTTCACGTGTTTCCTGTTGGTGGCACTGTGCACATAGGAGTTATAAAAAACTTATGGGAAAGACCATTTTATTTATAGCTATAAATTCACCATTTGAATGATGCCTGTCTTTTTAAAAATTCCAGAGCAGCACTTTACACTTCTCAGAACCATGATATTCCAATCTTTTCTAAAATACATTTCTGTGATATCCCTTACTTAATACTCATTGGCAATATGGAGATTCCTGTGAATTCAGCTGAACTACATTTTAAAAACGACTCAATCTTGTTTGCCTAACTTCTTACCAAATTTTTGGTGAAAAATAGTCATTGTTCTCTATTTTAGGCTTCCATGACATGGTCTATAATAACAGTTTAAAAATGGCAAAAATCCTTAAAATCAATGAAGAAACATCAGCTTTGTGATCTACTTATGTGCTTTATCAATTTCTTTCTGTTGTTTTGTATTCATTTTTTTATAACAAGGAAACTATACACTGAAAAAAAAATTGGCAGCTGTCAAGAAAATATTAGAAGATACTTTCTAGAATCTCGATTAAGGTCTGTGAATGAATATTTAGCCCTCCAGTGAGATTTAAACAGGATGAAAGGAGTTGATCTGGTACAGCTAATTCAGAAAATATTGGAGCATCGAGATTCAACCAAAATAGATTTGAGCATTTATATAATATGAGAGGTGGCCTTAAACAGACGCTACCCCAAAACGAAGAGTTTATGTTATGTGCACTACTCATTACAAATGATGTTTGGTTGTGAATTTCTGCTGTTGGATCTTAAAACAATAATACAAGTATCTACACAAAATATCAATAATGTATTAGTTACATGAACTGAAGATCACATTAGCAGATTTAAGAGAGTATCAGATTCTTCAATCTATGTGTGAGCATTGCAATTTCACTCCTTTATAGAACAATATTTTTGTTATTTCTTTTCCTTAATCGTTTCAATCTATATTAAAAAACATTTTAAAATTTTCTTTGGCTTTTAACAAAATCAGTTGGCTCACATGAACAATATTTTTCAACAACTGAGTTATTTTAAATGCAAAGAAAAGAAACTCCCACTTAAAATCTGCTCATTTCAGCAAGGCAAATGAGCAGCACAGATAAAATCTAAAGCACGTGCCAAAAAAAAAAAAAATCAGATTTTACTGTATTCTACCAAAGCTGTTCTTCACAATTCTTTGAAATAATTAAACCTCTATTCATGCTGACATCAAGATCACCAAATTAAAAATAATCAAAACTTAGCAGCATACCTATATTTAGTTATGCATTGTTCTATTTTCTAGAAAGCAATTGTTATGGATGGAATGTTTATGTCTCCCCCAAATTTATATATCAAAATCTAATCTCTAATGTGATAGTATCTGGAAGTGGTGAGGTACATAGGTCATGAGGATGGAGCTTTTGTGAATGGGTGCCCTTGCAAGGAAGTCTAGAAAGCTAACTCTCTTTCTACCTTGTGAAGACAGAGAGTAGGCAGTCTACAAACTAGAAGAGAGTCTTCACCAAAATCCACCAGGCTGAGTCTACAATCTAGAAGAGAGTCTTCATCCAAATCGACCAGGCTGATACCCTGATCTGGAACTTCTACCCTCTGGAACTGTGAGAAATAAATTTCTGTTGTTTATAAGCCACTCATTCTATGATACTTTGTTAAAGCAGTCCAAGCTGTTTAAGATAGTAATATTTAGATGTAATTTATCTGTAATTATATTGACTCTTTTTTATATCATGGAAAACAATGTTGATTCTTAAGGACACAATAATTCATTTGACAAAAGAATAAGTGGATAAGAGTGTATATAAGTATGATTTTGAATAGACCACCAATAAAATCCCTAGGGAAATACAGTAGATTATGTTTGATTTTAATACACTTACCAATTTTGTTCAGACATCAATTATCTACTGTTTTGCTCAACAGAATTATATTCTATAAAATTTTACTGAATTCTGTCATCTTTAACTGTCATCCTGAAGACAAATCTCTCTAGTTATTGACTAAGACCCACGTTTAGTGTTCTTTTAATGGTGTTTGTTTTATAAAAAAAATTAATAGATATTTTTAAAGCAGTTTATTTAACAGCAAAATTGAGCAGAAAGTACAGAGTTCTATATATCCCCTGCTCTACGTATGCATAGCCTCCCCCACCATCAACATCCCACACCAGAGAGGTACATTTGCTACAGTTGATGAACCTACATTGACACATCTTTACCTCCTGGGGTCTACAGTTTACATCAGGGTTCACTCTTGCTGGTGTAGTTTCTATGGGCTCAGATAAATGTGTAATGAGTATCATATGAAATATTTTACTGCCCTAAAATCCTTGTGTTCTGTTTCTTATCATTCCCTCTCTCCTAGCTCCTGGGAACCACTGATCTTTTTATCGTTTCCACAGTTATAAATTTTTCCAGAATGTCATATATTTGGAATCATATGGTATTGTAGCCTTGTAAGACTAGACTCTTTTACTTAACAATGTACATTTAAGTTTCCTCTGTGTCTTTGTATGGCTTGATAGCTAATAATTTTCAATGCTGAGTCATATTCAATTTTCTGGATATACCACAGTTTATCCATTTGCTTATTAACGGACATCATCTATTAGAATATACAAGTGCACGTGCCTTTTTGGTAGAAAGATTTATTTTCTTTTGGATATATACCCAATAATGGGATTGCAGGGTCAAATGGTAGTTGTGTTCTAAGTTCTTTGAGAAAATCTCCAAACTGCTTTCCCCAGTAGTTGAACTAACTTGCATTCTCACCAACAATGTATAAGCATTCCTTTTTCTCTTCAGCCTTTCCAGTATCTGTTATTTTTTTGACTTTTTAATAAAAGACATTCTGACTGGTGTGAAATGATATCTCACAGTGATTTTGATTTTCATTTCTCTGGTGATTGGTGTTGACGAACATTTTTTCATATATTTTTTGACTTGTATGTCATCTTTTGGAAAGGGTTCATTCATGTGTTTTGCCCATTTTATAATGGAATTATATGTTGAATTAAGTTCCTGATAGATTCTAAATCTGAGACCTTAGTCAGCTGCACAATTTGCAAATATTTTCTCCCATTCTGTAGCTTGTCTGTTTACTCTGTTGATAGGTTTTTGTTGTTATTATTTTGTTTTTTGTTTTTGCAGTGCAGAAGCTTTTTAGTTTAATTAGGACCCACTTGTCAATTTTTGTTTTTATTGCAAATGCTTTTAAAAACTTTGTCATAAATTCTCGCCCAAGGCTGATGTCCAGAATGGTGTTTCGTAGGTTTTCTTCTAGGATTCTTATAGTTTGAGGTCTTACATTTAAATCTCCAATTCATCTTGAATTAATTGTTGTCTATGGTGAAAGGTAGGGGTCCAGCCTCATTCTTAAGCATGTAACTAGTCAGCTGTCTCAGCACCATTTATTGAATAGGGAGTCCTTTCCCTATTGCTTGTTTTTGTTGACTTTGTTGAAGATCAGATGGCTGTACATGTGCAATTTTATTTCTTGGTTATCTATTATGTTCCATTGGTCTGTGTGTCTGTTTTTGTACCAGTATCGTGCTATTTTAATTAATGTAGTCTTTTTTTTTTTCATACTTTAGGTTTTAGGGTACATGTGCACAATGTGCAGGTTTGTTACATATGTATCCATCTGCCATGTTGATTTCCTGCACCCATTAACTCGTCATTTAGCATTAGGTATATCTCCTAATGCTGTCCCTCCCCCCTCCCCCCACCCCACAACAGTCCCCGGAGGGTGATGTTCCCCTTCCTGTGTCCATGAGTTCTCCTTGTTCAATTCCCACCTATGAGTGAGAACATGCGGTGTTTGGTTTTTTGTCCTTGCGATAGTTTACTGAGAATGATGTTTTCCAGTTTCATCCATGTCCCTACAAAGGACACGAACTCATCATTTTTTATGGCTGCATAGTATTCCATGGTGTATATGTGCCACATTTTCTTAATCCAGTCTATTGTTGTTGGACATTTGGGTTGGTTCCAAGTCTTTGCTATTGTGAATAGTGCTGCAATAAACATACGTGTGCATGTGTCTTTATAGCAGCATGGTTTATAGTCCTTGGGGTATATACCCAGTAATGGGATGGCTGGGTCAAATGGTATTTCTAGTTCTAAATCCCTGAGGAATCGCCACACTGACTTCCACAATGATTGAACTAGTTTACAGTCCAACCAACAGTGTAAAAGTGTTCCTATTTCTCCACATCCTCTCCAGCACCTGTTGTTTCCTGACTTTTTAATGATAGCCATTCTAACTGGTGTGAGATGGTATCTCACTGTGGTTTTGATTTGCATTTCTCTGATGGCCAGTGATGATGAGCATTTCTTCATGTGTTTTTTGGCTGCATAAATGTCTTCTTTTGAGAAGTGTCTGTTCATGTCCTTTGCCCACTTTTTGATGGGGTTGTTTGTTTTTTTCTTGTAAATTTGTTTGAGTTCATTGTAGATTCTGGATATTAGCCCTTTGTCAGATGAGTAGGTTGCAAAAATTTTCTCCCATTCTGTAGGTTGCCTGTTCACTCTGATGGTAGTTTCTTTTGCTGTGCAGAAGCTCTTTAGTTTAATTAGATCCCATTTGTCAATTTTGGCTTTTGTTGCCATTGCTTTTAGTGTTTTAGACATGAAGTCCTTGCTCACGCCTATGCCCTGAATGGTATTGCCTAGGTTTTCTTGTAGGATTTTAATGGTTTTAGGTCTAACATTTAAGTCTTTAATCCATCTTGAATTAATTTTTGTATAAGGTGTAAGGAAGGCATCCAGTTTCAGCTTTCTACATATGGCTAGCCAGTTTCCCCAGCACCATTTATTAAATAGGGAATCCTTTCCCCATTTCTTGTTTTTGTCAGGTTTGTCAAAGATCAGATAGTTGTAGATATGCGGCATCATTTCTGAGGGCTCTGTTCTGTTCCATTGATCTATGTCTCTGTTGTGGTACCAGTACCATGCTGTTTTGGTTACTGTAGCCTTGTAGTATAGTTTAAAGTCAGGTAGCGTGATGCCTCCAGCTTTGTTCTTTTGGCTTAGGATTGAATTGGCAATGAGGGCTCTTTTTTGGTTCCATATGAACTTTAAAGTAGTTTTTTCCAATTCTTTGAAGAAAGTCATTGGTAGCTTGATGGGGATGGCATTGAATCTATAAATTACCTTGGGCAGTATGGCCATTTTCACGATATTGATTCTTCCAACCCATGAGCATGGAATGTTCTTCCATTTGTTTGTATCCTCTTTTATTTCATTGAGCAGTGGTTTGTAGTTCTCCTTGAAGAGGTCCTTCACATCCCTTGTAAGTTGGATTCCTAGGTATTTTATTCTCTTTGAAGCAATTGTGAATGGGAGTTCACTCATGATTTCACTCTCTGTTTGTCTGTGATTGGTGTTCAAGAATGCTTGTGATTTGTGTACATTGATTTTGTATCCTGAGACTTTGCTGAAGTTGCTAATCAGCTTAAGGAGATTTTGAGCTGAGACGATGGGGTTTTCTAGATATACAATCATGTCATCTGCAAACAGGGACAATTTGACTTCCTCTTTTCCTAATGGAATACCCTTTATTTCCTTCTCCTGCCTGATTGCTCTGGCCAGAACTTCCAGCACTATGTTGAATAGGAGCGGTGAGAGAGGGCATCCCTGTCTTGTGCCAGTTTTCAGAGGGAATGCTTCCAGTTTTTGCCCATTCAGTATGATATTGGCTGTGGGTTTGTCATAGATAGCTCTTATTATTTTGAGATACGTCCCATCAATACCTAATTTATTGAGAGTTTTTAGCATGAAGGGTTGTTGAATTTTGTCAAAGGCCTTTTCTGCATCTATTGAGATAATCATGTGGTTTTTGTCTTTGGTTCTGTTTATATGCTGGATTACATTTATTGATTTGCGTATGTTGAACCAGCCTTGCATCCCAGGGATGAAGCCCACTTGATTATGGTGGATAAGCTTTTTGATGTGCTGCTGGATTCGGTTTGCCAGTATTTTTTTGAGGATTTTTGCATCAGTGTTCATCAAGGATATTGGTCTGAAATTCTCTTTTTTGGTTATGTCTCTGCCAGGCTTTGGTATCAGGATGATGCTGGCTTCATAAAATGTGTTAGGGAGGATTCCCTCTTTTTCTATCGATTGGAATAGTTTCAGAAGGAATGGTACCAGTTCCTCTTTATACCTCTGGTAGAATTCGGCTGTGAATCCATCAGGTCCTGGACTCTTTTTGGTTGGTAAGCTATTGATTATTGCCACAATTTCAGAGCCTGTTATTGGTCTATTCAGAGATTCAACTTCTTCCTGATTTAGACTTGGGAGGGTGTATTTGTTGAGGAATTTATCCATTTCTTCTAGATTTTCTAGTTTATTTGCATAGAGGTGTTTGTTGTATTCTCTGATGGTATATTGTATTTCTGTGGGATCGATGGTGATATCCCCTTTTTCATTTTTTATTGCATCTATTTGATTCTTCTCTCTTTTCTTCTTTATTAGTCTTGCTAGCGGTCTATCAGTTTTTTGATCTTTTCAAAAAACCAGCTCCTGGATTCATTAATTCTTTGAAGGGTTTTTTGTGTCTGTATTTCCTTCAGTTCTGCTCTGATTTTAGTTATTTCTAGCCTTCTGCTAGCTTTTGAATGTGTTCGCTCTTGCTTTTCTAGTTCTTTTAATTGTAATGTTAGGGTGTCAATTTTGGATGTTTCCTGCTTTCTCTTGTGGGCATTTAGTGCTATAAATTTCCCTCTACACACTGCTTTGAATGTGTCCCAGAGATTCTGGTATGTTGTGTCTTTGTTCTCATTGGTTTCAAAGAACATCTTTATTTCTGCCTTCATTTCATTATGTACCCAATAGTCATTCAGGAGCAGGTTGTTCAGTTTCCATGTAGTTGAGCGGTTTTGAGTGAGTTGCTTAATCCTGAGTTCTAGTTTGATTGCACTGTGGTCTGAGAGACAGTTTGTTATAATTTCTGTTCTTTTACATTTGCTGAGGAGCGCTTTACTTCCAACTATGTGGTCAATTTTGGAATAGGTGTGGTGTGGTGCTGAAAAAAATGTATATTCTGTTGATTTTGGGTGGAGAGTTCTGTAGATGTCTATTAAGTCCACTTTATGTAGAGCTGAGTTCAATTCCTGGATATCCTTGTTAACTTTCTGTCTCATTGATCTGTCTAATGTTGACAGTGGGGTGTTAAAATCTCCCATTATTATTGTGTGGGAGTTTAAGTCCCTTTGTAGGTCACTCAGGACTTGCTTTATGAATCTGGGTGCTCCTGTGTTGGGTGCATATATATTTAGGATAGTTAGTTCTTCTTGTTGAATTGATCCCTTTACCATTATGTAATGGCCTTCTTTGTCTCTTTTGATCTTTGTTGGTTTAAAGTCTATTTTATCAGAGACTAGGATTGCAACCCCTGCCTTTTTTTGTTTTCCAGTTGCTTGATAGATATTCCTCCATCCCTTTATTTTGAGTCTATGTGTGTCTCTGCACATGAGATGGGTTTCCTGAATACAGCACACTGATGGGTCCTGACTCCTTATCCAGTTTGCCAATCTGTGTCTTTTAATTGGAGCATTTAGCCCATTTACATTTAACGTTAATATTGTTATGTGTGAATCTGATCCTGTCATTATGATGTTAGTTGGTTATTTTGCTCGTTAATTGCTGCAGTTTCCTCCTAGCCTCGATGGTCTTTACAATTTGGCATGTTTTTGCAGTGGCTGGTACCGGTTGTTCCTTTCCATGTTTAGTGCTTCCTTCAGGAGCTCTTTTAGAGCAGGCCTGGTGGTGACAAAATCACTCAGCGTTTGCTTGTCTGTAAAGTATTTTATTTCTCCATTTATGAAGCTTAGTTTGGCTGGATATGAAATTCTGGGTTGAAAATTCTTTTCTTTAAGAATGTTGAATATCGGCCCCCACTCTCTTCTGGCTTGTAGAGTTTCTGCTGAGAGATCCACTGTTAGTCTGATGGGCTTCCCTTTGTGGGTAACCTGACCTTTCTCTCTGGCCGCCCTTAACATTTTTTCCTTCATTTCAACTTTGGTGAATCTGACAATTATGTGTCTTGGAGTTGCTCTTC
This sequence comes from Symphalangus syndactylus, assembly GCF_028878055.3. NCBI lineage: Eukaryota > Metazoa > Chordata > Mammalia > Primates > Hylobatidae > Symphalangus > Symphalangus syndactylus. The sequence continues at coordinate 119,562,280 of NC_072424.2, read as the reverse complement.
TCGAGGAGTATCTTTGTGGCGTTCTCTGTATTTCCTGAATCTGAATGTTGGCCTGCCTTGCTAGATTGGGGAAGTTCTCCTGGATAATATCTTGCAGAATGTTTTCCAACTTGGTTCCATTCTCCCCATCATTTTCAGTTACACCAATCAGATGTAGGTTTGGTCTTTTCACATAGTCCCAAATTTCTTGGAGGCTTTGTTCATTTCTTTTTATTCTTTTTTCTCTAAACTTCCCTTCTCTCTTCATTTCATTCATTTCATCTTCCATCAGCGATACCCTTTCTTCCAATTGATTGCATCTGCTACTGAGGCTTGTGCAATCTTCGCGTAGTTCTCGAAACTTGGCTTTCAGCTCCATCAGCTCCTTTAAGCCCTTCTCTCCATTGGTTATTCTAGTTATCCATTCTTCTAATTCTTTTTTTCAAAGTTTTTAACTTCTTTGCTATTGTTTTGAATTTCCTCTCGTGGCTCAGAGTAGTTTGATCTTCTGAAGCCTTCTTCTCTCAACTCGTCAAAGTCATCCTCCATCCAGCTTTGTTCCATTGCTGGTGAGGAACTGCGTTCCTTTGGAGGAGGAGAGGTGCTCTGCTTTTTAGAGTTTCCAGTTTTTCTGCTCTGTTTTTTCCCCATCTTTGTGGTTTTATCTACTTTTTGTCTTTGATGATGGTGACGTACAGATGGGTTTTTGGTGTGGATGTCCTTTCTGTTTGTTAGTTTTCCTTCTACCAGACAGGACCTTCAGCTGCAGGTCTGTTGGAGTTTACTAGAGGTCCACTCCAGACCCTGTTTGGCTGGGTGTCAGCAACGGTGGCTGCAGAACAGCGGATTTTCGTGAGACCACAGATTCAGCTGTCTGATACTTCCTCTGGAAGTTTTGTCTCAGAGGAGTACCCGGCCGAATGAGGTGTCAGTCTGTCCCTACTGGGGGGGTGCCTCCCAGTTAGGCTGCTCAGGGGTGAGGGACCCACTTTAGGAGGCAGTCCGTCCGCTCTCAGATCTCCAGCTGCGTGCTGGGAGAACCACTACTCTCTTCAAAGCTGTCAGTCAGACAGGGACATTTAATTCTGAGGAGGTTCCTGCTGCCTTTTTGTTTGTCTGTGCCCTTCCCCCAGAGATGGAGCCTACAGAGGCAGGACTGACCCAATATTCCAGGTGCCGTCTGTTTCCCCTTTCTTTGACTAGGAAAGGGAACTCCCTGACCCCTTGCGCTTCCCGAGTGAGGCAATGCCTCGCCCTGCTTCGGCTCGCGCACAGTGCACTTCACCGACTGTCCTGCACCCACTGTTTGGCACTCCCCAGTGAGATGAAACCGGCACCTCAAGCAGAAATGCCGAAATCACCCATCTTCTGTGTCGCTCGGGCTAGGAGCTGGAGACCGGAGCTGTTCCTATTCGGCCATCTTGGCTCCTAATTAATGTAGTCTTATAGTATAGTTTGAAGTCAGGTAATGTGATACCTCCAGTTTTGTTCTTTTTGCTTAGAATTACTTGTTGATTTTGGCTCTTTTTTGCTGCCATATGAATTGTAGAATAGTATCTTCTAAATCTTTGAACAATAACATTGGTAGTTGATAGAAATAGCATTGAATCTGAAGATGGATTTGGGCAGCATGGTCATTTCAACAATATTGATCTTTCTAATCTGTGAGTAAGGAATGATTTTTTTGTTTGTGTTATCTATGATTTCTTCAGTGTTTTGCAGTTCTCCTTTTAGAGATATTTTACCTCCATGATTAGATGTAATTCTAGGTGTCTTTTTGTGTGTATGGCTATTGTAAATGGGATTGCATTTTTAATTTGGCTTCCATCTTGAATTCTATTGGTGTATAAAATTGCTACTGATAGTGTATATTGATTTTGTGTCCTGAAATTTTACTGAAGTAATTTATCAGTTCCAGTAGCCTTTTGGAGGAGTTTTTAGGGTTTTTCTAGACGTAGAATAATATCATGAGCAAAGAGTCGTAATTTGACTTCTTTTCCTATTTGATACATTTTATTTCTTCTTCTTGTCTTATTGCATTGTCTATGACTTCCAGTATTATGGTAAACAAGAGTGGTAAGAGTGGACATTCTTGTCTTGTTCCAGTTCTCAAGGGAAATGGTTCAAGCTTTAGTCCATTCAGTATGATGTTGGTTGTGGGTTTGCCATAGATGGCTGTTATTGCTTTGAGGTATGTTTCTTCAATGCCTAGTTTGTGGAGGGTTTTTATCATGAAGGGATGCTGGATTTTATCAAAAGCTTTCTGTGTGTCTGTTGATATGATCATTTGATTTTTGTTTCTAATTCTGTTTATATAGTGAATCACATTCATTGATTTGCATATATTGAATCAACCTTGCATTCCAGGAATGAAGCCTATTTGATTGTGGTAGATTAATTTTTTGATGTGCTGATGGATTTGGTTTGCTAGTATTTTGTGGAGGATTTTTACATCTATGTTCATCAGGGATATTGGCCTGTAGTTTTTGTTGTTGTTGTTGTTGTTATGTCTTTGCAAGATTTTGGTCAATCTTGAATTATGTTTCATGTGTAGATGAGAAAGATGTATATTCTGTGGCCGATAAGTGGAGTATTCGGTAGATGTCTATTAGATCCAATTGGTCAAGGGTCTAATTTAAATCTGTCTTTGTTAATTTTCTGCCTCAATGATCTGTCTAATGCTGTAAGTGGGGTGTTGAAGTCTCTCGCTATCATTGTGGGTTGTCTAAGTCTTCCCAAAGGCCTAGAATTTTTTTTCTTCTGAACTTCGCATTCCAATGTTGGGTGCATATATATTTAGGCTAGTTAAGTTTTCTTGTTGAATTGACTCCTTCACCATTATGTAATGCCTTTCTTTGTCCTTTTTTACTATTACTGGTTTAAAGTCTGTTTTTTCTAAAATGAGGATTGCATCTTCTTCTTTTTTCTGTTTTCCACTTGCTTGGTAGATTTTTTTCCCATCCCTTTATTTTGAGCCTATGGATGTCATTGCCTGTGAAATGAGTCTCTTGAAGACAGCGGAAAGATGGGTCTTATTTTTTATCCAACTTGCAACTGTGCCTTTTAAGTGGGGCTTTTAATATTAGTATGTGAGACTGTGATCCCATTTTGAAGTTGTTAGATGGCTACTTTGTAGTTTCTATTGTGTGGTTGCATTATAGGCTATGTAATTAAAGTATGTTTTTGTGGTAGCAGTTATCTTTCTTTCATTTCCTTGTGTAGAATTCTTTTAAGTAAGAATCTCTTGAAATGGTGGTTGAATAGTAACAAATTCCCTTACCACTAGCTTGCCTGGAAAATATTTTATTTTTCTTTCACTTATGAAGCTTCATTTCTCAGAGTATGAAATTCTTGTTTGGAATTTCTTTTTTTTAAGAATGCTGAAAGTAGGCCCCCAATATGTCCTGGCCTGTTAGGTTTCTGGTGAGAAGTCCATTGTTAGCCTGATGAGGTTTTCTGTATGTGATCTTTTTCTCTGGCTGCTTTTAAGAATTTTTCTTTAGTGTTGACCTTGGACATTCTAGTGACTCTATGCCTTGGTGATGTTTGTTTTGCATGGTATCTTGCAGATGTTCTATGGGTTTCCTGAATATCTACCTCTCTGGAAGCATTAGGGAAATTTTCTTGAATTAGTCTCTCAAATTTGTTTTCCACGGTGTTTAAATTTTCTTCTTCTGTCTTAGGAATGCCACTACCTTATAGATTTGTTCACTCTACATAATCCCATATTCCTTGAAGACTTTTTCACTAAAACATGTTTTTGTTTTGTTTTGTTTTGTTTTGTTTGTTTGTTTGTTTTTATCTGACTGGCTTCATTCAAAAGACTGGTCTTCAAGCTCCGAAATATTTTTTCTGCTTTGTCCAGGCTATTGTTAAAGCTTTCAATTTTATTTTGAAATTCCTTGTGTTTCTCTAGAAGCTCTGATTGATTTCTTTTTATGATGTTTATCTCTTGAGCTTTCTTGCAATCCATGCTTTGGATTCTTTTTTTTTTTTTTTTTTCTTTAGAGACAGGGTCTTGCTCTGTTGACCAGGCTGGAGTGCAGTGGCATGATCTCAGCTCACTGCAACCTCTGCTTCCTGGGTTCAAGCGATTCTCATGCCTCAGACTTTCAAGTAGCTGGGGCTGCAGGCATGTGCCACCACACCCAGCTAATGTTTTCTATTTATTTAGTAGAGATGGGATTTCACCATGTTGCCCAGGCTGGTCTTGAACTCCTGGACTCAACTGATCCACCCACCTCAGCCTCCCCAAAATGCTGGGATTATAAGTGTGAGCTACTGCACCCAGCCTATGCTTTGAATTATGTATCTGTCTCTTCTGAGTTTTCATTTTGGTGTTGGAGTACTGCTGGAGAGTAAGTGTGGTCCTTTGTTCATGTCACTGCATTCAGAGCCAGGATTCTTGCACTGGTTCCTTCTCATTTGGAGATGTTGGTACTTCAACCTTTTGTAAAATTTTCATGTGGATAGGATTTTTCTTTTCCTTTCTTTTCCTATATATTGTTGCATTTTTTCTCCTTTTCCTTCTCTTCTCCCGAGGGGATGTGACTGTAGGGAGTGTTCAGTAAGGCCTTTTGCCTTTGCTTCTATAGCCCTGTGTACTTCTTTTGGCAGGATTTATATTAGGCTGTGTGGTTTGACCTACAAGTCAGTAGATGGTGCTTATGGGTAAGAACCAGCTGTGGTCAACCTGGCTTCGTGTATACTTGATTCTTACTTACTGAGAGAAACTCTCTGTTGACTCAGGCAATGGGCTAATCTCTGGGGTGCACAGTGGCTTGAGCTCCCTGGCTAGACCCCAATTGTGGAAGTGGGCCACATAGGTGAGGCCAGACCAGGAACGTTCACCTATTGGTGCCCTAATGGCAAGCACAAGCACAAGCACCAGCACTGAGAGATCATCCAGTGGGAAAGCACCAAGTGCCCAGCGGTGTGCTTACCCTAGGAGCTGGGAAACCTCCTTGGCTCCATGTTCCCTACATTGGGGGTTGATGACCTAAACTCCTAATCCATGAAAGTAGGTGCTCCAGATGCCTGGAGATCTACCTGGATGTGCAGCATAGGGGGCTCTGCTGCATCATAATGTCTGCACTGGAAAGGTGAGGTGGCTCAGGCTGCTAAAGTGGATGGGTGCTATAATTACCTGAAAATATGTCTGGGCATGTGGCAGAGAGGGTCCCACTGCACCATAGTCTTTTCACAAGTAGGGTGGAGCAGCTCAGGTTGCTGATACAGGCAAACGGGTGCTCTGAATGTCTGTAGATCAGCCTGAGCATGGAGCAGAAAAGTTGTCACTGCACTGAGATCTCTGAACAGGAATGACAGGGCAGCTTAGGCTGCTGGTTCAGGTCAGTGACTGCTCCAGATACTTGGGATGGAGCACAGAGGTACCCCCTGCACTAAGATCTCTGCACAGGACAGGTGGAACAACTCAGTGTGCTGAACCAAGAAAGCAGGTATTCCAAATGCCTGGAGATCTGCCTGGGTGTGGAGAAGAAAGAGCAATACTTCTCCCAGTTCTCTGCCCAGGAAGGGTGGGGAGGCACCAGCTGCTGATCTAGGTGAGTAGATGCTCTGAATGCCTGAGGATGTGCCTGGGCGTAGAGCAGAGAGGTCTCACTGCAACATAATCTATGCCCAAGAAGGGTGGAGGCTGCTAAGACTGCTGGCCCAGGGAAACATGTGCCCCAAATGCCTGGATTTCTGCCTGAGGATGGAGCGGAAAGGTCTTGTTGCATCACAAGCTCAGGGGAGCAGGCTGAAGCATCCAATAAAGCAATACACAGACTAGTTCCAGGTTGCCAAGCTGGCCCTGCCTACAAGTCTCATTGTCCAGGAAAAAGCACAGCTGCAGCAGTCTTCCTCCTGCCCCAGGCCTGTGACAGAGAAAACATAATTCCAGTGCCTACTGTTGAGGCACTTCCCACAGTTTTGGCTGTGGAGAGCCCTAGTGTGCTCTAGAGCAAGTGCTTGAGTTATTGGCAAGAGACTAAAATGTCTGTGTGACCATGCTGCTAGGTCGTCAAAGAATGACTGACTTTCTATGTGCCTAGACTAAAAATACCATCCTGCTCTCAGTCCAAGGTCTGAAAAAATGCCTGTAGACTTTTCCACTTTTTTTCCCACTCTGTGCCTCCAAACCACTCCTCACATTAGCTCCAGGACTTGGAAGGAACAAAGTGTTGTCTCTTGGACTGTGTTGCTTGAATCCCCAGAAAAAAGGTGAGTCATAGAGGGAGACTGTCTGCCTCTCTCATGTACTCTGGCTTCACTTCCTTTTATCAGTCAGATGCCATCACAGGGGCTTGTTGGCTCATGTTTTCCCAGGGATCTGGGATGCCCTTCAGGATTCTGATGGATTCCCATTTTCCTTCTTGAATTAAAACTCACAGAGTTTATCTTTCTGCACTGTCTTGGTATTTCCAAGTGGCTGAGGCATGTTAAAAGCCTCCAATCCACCATCTTGAAAAAATAACATACTATCTTGACTTTTAGAACAATGGCAAAATACTGAGAGGCATAACGTATGATTATCAGTACAAGCAAAATCAGCCTCAAACTGTCAATTTTGTGGTCCTGCACTATTAAACCCAAGCTTTGGTTCCCCAGTTGCTTCTGGGGAAGCATCTCTAGTTCTAATTATTCTATTTGATGTCCTCCATTCTCACTCCTAGTTCACACCTGGTTAAAATTCAGATTGATGATGTAATAATTTTCCCTTTGGCCTATCTGAAGACATTTTTCCTCTTTAAGTGTATTAAGGGTGGTATAAATGAGGCCATTCGTACTTTTACGTATTATTATTATTACAAATAGTGTTGAAACTGTTAGGATAGATGGAAAAGTAGAGTTTCCAGGAAGTCTAATGACCATCAGAGACTATGAAAAAACAATAATAAAAACAGAGAGAGAGAGAGAGAGAGGAGAGTTATTCTGATACAGAAAAAGTCAATAAGAGAGGTAGTTTTATTTTATTAATAGCATTCACTAGGATAATGTTTATTCAGTCATTCATCCCACTTATATTTAGACATGTTGATGAATAAATGAGAAAAAAAATGGCCCATGTGCTTTGGGCTTTAAATTCTATAGGGAAATAAAGACATTACATCAGTAATTAGAAATGAGGTAAAGATGAAAAGGAAAGAAATAGTTAAGAAATTTGTAGTAGAAAACCTAACCTAGTGTGATCGGAGATAGACTCACTGAGAAAGTGACAGCAATTGTGAAGGCCTGGAGGCAGGAAAGAATGTGTCCTTCCTCACAAATTAAAGGATGTCCATTGTGTTTTCAGCTTCACTTGTGAGTGAGAACTTGACATAAGATTGGGCTGGATAAGAAGTCTGAGAACACACCATATATCATGGAAGGCTTTATAAGCCCAATGTAGGGATTTCACTTGGGATCTAGTCATAACTAGAAACTATATGAAGGTATTATTCAAGGAAGTAACATGATCAAGTCTGAGCTAATTTTGGCAGCACTTTGGAGAAAAGAGACAAATTTTAATTAAGTAATCAAGACCGAGATTGGAGTGTTTATAACAAATGTAGTGGCAATAGAGCTGTTTAGAAATACAGAGTAGACTGGGTAATAATTTAGGAAGTGAAAACAGTATTTGGTGATTGACCAGGTGTGTTAAAGAGGGAGGATAGCAACAAAAAACATGGGACAATCAGTGTAGAGTTGCTTAACTTAAAAATACAGGATATTAAGTTAAATTTGAATTTCAGAAAAATAATGAATTTTTTTTAGCATGTGTATGCTTTTTGTGCTGTTTAAGATTTGCCTATACGAAAGTATTTACTCTTTCCCTGAAATTCAAATTTAACTTGGCATTCTGTTTTATTTGGCAACCCTCTGTGGAATTAGAAATTTATAAAAAGGTGAATAGTTTGTCTCATATACTAACTTTGTTAATGAAAAAGTTTAGTAGGAGGTGACAGTATGATATTCAAGAGGAAAGTCAGAGTAGGTTTTTTAGATATATGGATCTAGATTGCAAGTGAAAAGATTCTTGCTGTGATAGTTCTCTTGCTATACCAAATAAATCCTAAAAGAATAGAAATAGATAATCTTTTTTCTTGTATAGTATATGGAGTGAGAACAAGATAATATGGGAGACAAACAAAATTTAAAGGCTGGATAGAAAAATGATTCACTATTCAAGAACTTAGAAGCCTTGAATGAAACAGGGCAATCAGGAGACCTAGTAACACAAAATCCCAGTGAAACGAGTTATTTGAGAAGCAGAGATTGTTACAAGAGTCGAAAGCTCTCCTATTCCTTTCACTGAGCTATTATCACTTCTGTAGGTCTATCTTTATCCCAGTGTGCAGTAGGTGTTGCTGGTTTCCCTGCCATATCCTTATCATTTCAGTGCAAAATTGTTGGATTCCCAACTGCCTGCATCTGTATCTCTTTTCCTATGAGCAAAGTATATGTAATCCCCGCAGAGACCACTCAGAGTTCAGGCTCATAAAGAGTCAAAAATGCTGAGGAAGAATGGCTACTCTTTACCCCACTATGGGAGCGGCTTCCATCCAATAGTTGCTGGGAGTTGGTGTGTAAATACAGCTATGCTGTTATTACTCACGAAACTCATATTCTTCACCGACTCTCAAAGTTCTCTGGTTCTCATTAGGTTCCAAGTATTCCCAGGGATAACTTGCTTGATAAGATACTTAATTAGTCTTCTTTCCTTTTCTATGTCACTTCTCACTCCTTAACAAATGTTTTCTGAGATCTGCAACCAAATAAACTAGTCCTTCCTTGGGATCTGAATCTGGCGAAAATCAAGCTAAGATGCAGTACTTTGACAGAAATTTGTTTTTCTTTCTTCAGTCAAAATCACAGGGATAATTTGAAAATATGAAAATTTATCAGGCCATGAAAGGTTCTAAGAAATTCTGGACATAAAACTTCTTGTATTTCTCATTTGTGCAGCCTTCCTCCAAAACACTGAGACATTGAGAACACTCCCTAGCATCCAGCCACCTGTCTGTAGTAGACCTATCAGGGGTTCTTGCCCAAGCAAAAGTGGAAAAGAAAATTATAAGTGCAATCTAGGTAAATGTCAAGGGTTGATTTGATAGCCTTTGGGAAAAGTTTGAAAGCACTTTCATACAATTGAGTTCAGCTCCTTTCCCTAGATCAGGCAATGAGAAATACAATCTCAAAAGTATTTTGCCATTTTCAAGATTGTTGAGTGTGGCTACTCTAAAATGAAAAGGCATAAGTGCCTAAGAGTTTACAGACTTGATAGCTCCATTATTTGAATGGAATATGTCACCCTAAAAGCCAGTAGAACAGAATGTTTTAATAAGATTGAGGTGCTAAATTCTGAGAAACACTTCTGAGAGATTAACAAAATCAAAATATGTACTTCAGATTTGGCTGTAGGAAGGCCATAAGATTTTCAGAGAAAAAGTCAAGGGAAAAAGAATCTAAATGTTTGCAGAAAGAAAAGTAAGATAACCTAGAAAAGGTACAAGAATCCAACTGGAATCTTATTATTCCTCAGCAATAATAGATGCTAGAATACAGTGGATGTTGTAATACAGTCTTTGAGATTCTAGGGGGAAATGATTTTTAAGCTTAAATTATGTAAATAGTCAGGCTTTTGGTTAGTTTTCTCAGACACCTAGGGGATCAAAGTTATGGAATTTATCTTTTTAGGGATGTCACTTCAACGAGTATGGGAATAAAGCAAAGTGAAAATCAAGAAAAGTTCAGTAAAGAAAAATCTCAAGATAATACTCTGCAATTGACCTAGAAAATAAGAGGTACAACTTAGAACAGAAAATCAGTGGATTTCTAAAAGATATGTTTAAGAAGATAGTAATGAATTTCAGTCCACAAAAAGAATGAGCAAGCACTAAAGATTATTGGTGATATAGAGAATGAGGTATATAACATTTTTCAATATTAAAACAAACTACTAAGGAATCTTTGTAATTTGGAGGAGGGACTCAAAAAAAATCTTAGTGCGAATGTAAAATCAAATAAATGTTTAAGTAACATATAAGTAGTTAAAACATTTTCTTTGATGAAGTAAATGTATTGTTTGAAAATTAGCAAAGGAAGTGAGTTAGCTCTGTAATCAACAATATTTCTATAATTATAATAATGTCAATATCACTCATTTTTTTCAACTTTTAGATTTAACCTATCAATAGAGCACAGAAAAGCTGATTATGATTACAAAATATAAATATGAATCTCAAAAAGAAAATCTAAAATATAACTAAAATAAACTTAAGATGAAATTCTGTGGAAAGGTAGAAAGAAAGGTGAAGATACTGTAATCTTTGTTTAAAAGTGGACTAGAAGAGCAATATTTTTTTCTGGTTTTTTTTTTTTTTTTTTTTTAGGAAAAAAGCATGGTAGTAACCAATATGCACAGCCAAGTAGTGAAGGCCCAATTGAAAATATAGGAGAAAGCAAAATGACCTAAGAGCAATCTCTTTGATAAAGTAGAAAAAATGAAATTTGGAGCATTTAAAATATTTTCACTAACATCATGAAAGCCAAACAAACATTACTATAAAAAAAATCCTCCAGTTTGCATAATCTCAGTTTGATTACCCTAGCTGAGAATAACTGTTTTATTCCGAAGAGGATGATATTATACAAATAATACTGTTGTTTCCCTGTTTGTTTTTCTTGGAATTTATGGTAAACTTGTGAGAATATAAGAATATATGTCCTGAAAGTGTTCTACTCTGTCTTCACTGAAATCTCAGACAGCTTCATTGAGAAATATTTTTATGACACTTTCCATAAGAATTGTATGTTTTCTATTTATAGAAATAATCATCTTTGAGTCATTAGTAGAAACAGGCATTCCTTGACTATATAGATTTTGATTTTCTGTGATTATATAGAAATCGATTTTTTTCTGGGACTAAATTAAATCTCCTTTCAGTTCTTCTAGAAAGCTTATCATTAAACTACATTTGGGTTCAGACACAGTAATATGCTGGTAAAGATCATGATGGGAATAGTGTGATATCAGAAGTACTTTACAATAACAAAATTGTCATCAATTTGTCTTCAGCAGTGAGTGATTTCCTAACAAAGAAGCTGTTATACATTCTGCAATATATGTAATATATTTTCCCTACCAATAACATTATTATATTATTGTTCTTTCTCCTTTGCATAAACAGAAAAAGACTTGAGTTTAGCTAATTTACTTTATATTATCTGTTTTCCAAAGGAAAACTTACATCTCAACTAAAGAGAACTAATGCATAATGGCTATTTTAAAACAATTTGTAAGCTTCATTGAGAGGTGAGTGAATGTAGTACAGTTTAAGAATGAATGAATATATAGTACAATTGATATAATTAATACTAATAGTGCTACATGTGTGAATTTTCTGGGTTTTGAAAGGATGCAGCTAAAATTATTTGTGTGTTTATATTTCTATCATGTAGGCTTGGATACTACTATAAGTCAAAGCAGATCAATGTGTCAGCGTTTCACAAGCTCTAAGTATTGGAGAGTTCTGGATAACTAGTCTATAGAAGCTATATAGGTTCCATATTCACATACATGGGATCATAGATGTTCACTGAAGTGGAAGGAATTACCCACAGGCAATATAACAAGTAGAAACTTTTCTACCAATTGGACATAGAAATTTTTATTTTGAATGAATGGAAAAAGGAAACTATTTATTCTAGAGAAAGGAAATTACAGATAAAGCTTACTGATCTTAAATAGTTGCCCTTCTATTAGAAGTAAATTATGTATTTACCTAATGGTACAACAAAAGCATCCTATATCAAAAATATTGGATGCATTATGCCTTGAGGAAACCATTTGATGTATGTGAGTGTGATGTATAAAAGAGTAGAAATAAAATTTTATATATAGTGATGTGATTAATATCATTAAGCTACAACTCACAGCTACCTTACCCCTCAAAGAGTCTTATGATGGGTATACCTCATTAAATTGCATTTTACTTTACTGTATTTTGCAGATATGGTGGTTTTTACAAATTGAAAATTTGTACCAACTTGCATCCATCATGTCTAATTGTGGCATTTTTTTTAACAGAATGTGCTTACTTCATGTCTTTGTGTCATATTGTAGTGATACTCACAACTTTTCAAATTTTCAAATTTTTAAATTATATCTGTTATGGTGATCTTTGATGTTACTATAGTAAATTTGGGGGGCACCACAAATCACTCCCATATAAGACAGCAAACATAATTGATAGATATGTGTGTTCCGATTGCTCCATCGACTCGACCAGACTTTTCCCATCTCTCTCCCTCTCCTTGGGCCTCCCTATTCCCTGAAACAGCAGTATTGAAATTTGGTTGATTAAAAACCCCACTATGGCCTCTAAGTGTTCAAGTGAAAAAAAAGAATCATGTGTCTCTCACTGGAAATCAAAAGCTAGAAACAATTAAGCTTAGTGAGGAAGGTTGTCGAAAGTTGAGATGGGCTAAAATTGTAGCCTCTTGTGCCTAATAGCCAAGTTGTGAATGCAGAGAAAATCTTACTGAAGAAAATTAAAAGTGCTACTCCAGTGAACATGTGAGTGATAAGAAAGCAAGACAGCCTTATTGCTGATAATGGAGAAAGTATTAGTGGTCTGGATAGAAGATCAAACCAGCCACAACATGCCTTAATCCAAAGCCCAATTCCAAGAAACATCCTAATTTTCTTCATTTCTATGAAGGCCAAGAGAGGTGAAGAAGCTGCAGAAGAAAAGTTTGAAGCTAGCAGAGGTTGAGTCCTGAGGTTTGATGAAAGAAGCTCTTTCTATAACATAAAAATGCAAGGTAAAGCAGCGAGGGCTGATGTAGAAGCTGCAGCAAGTTACCCAGAAGATCTAATTGAGATGATTGATGAATGTGGCTGTACTAAACAATTTTCCATGTACACAAAATAGCTATTTACTAGAAGAAGATGCCAATGCCTGGCTTCAAAGCTTCAAAGGATAAGCTGACAATCTTGTTAGGGTCCAATACAGGTGGTGAAATTAAGTTGAAGCCAATGGTCATTTACCATTTTGAAAATCCTAGTGCCCTTAAGAATTATGCTAAATCTACCATGCCTTGCTCTGTAAATGGAAGAACAAAACCTGGATGACAGCACATCTGTTTACAGGTTGGTTTACTGAATATTGTAAGACCACTGATTAAACTTACTCCTCAGGAAAAAGGATTCCTTTCAAAATATTGCTGCTCATTGAAAATGCACCTGGTTACCCAAGAGCTCTGATAGAAATGTGCAGGGACATTAATGTTGTTTTCATGCCTGCTTTTACTACATTCATTCTGCAGCCCATGGATAAGGGAGTAATTTTGACTCTCAAGTGTTATAATTTAAGAAATACTTTTCATGAGGCTATAGCTACCACAGACAGTGATTCCTCTGATGGTGCTGCATACAGTAACTTGAAAACCTCCTGGAAAGAATTCACCATCTAGATGCTACTAAGGACACTCATGATTCATGGGAGGTCAAAATATCCATGTTAACAATGGTTTGGAAGAAGTTAATCACAGCCCTCATGGATGACTTTCAGGGGTTTGAGACTGCAGTGGAGGAAGTAACTGCAGATGTGGTGAAAATAGCAAGAGAACTAGAATTAGAAGCAGAGTAAAGATGTGACTGAATTGCTGTAATCTCATGATAAAACAAACATATGAGGAATTGTTTCTTAAGGATAAGTAAAGAAAGTGGTTTCTTGTAATGGAATTTACTCCTGCTAAAGATGCTGTAAACACTGTTGAAATGACAACCAATGGTTTATAATATTACATAAATGGAGTTGATAAAGCTGATGCAGGGTTTGGAAGATTGACCCCAATTTTGAAAGAAGTTCTATCTACTGTGGTTAAAATGCTATCAAGCAGCATCACATGCTACAGATAAATCTTTCATGAAAAGAAGAGTCAATTAATGTGGCAAACTTTATTGTTGTCTTAATTTAAGAAATTGCCATAGCTTACCCCAAACTTCAGCAACCACCACCCTGATCAATCAGCAGCCATCAACGCTGAGGCAAGAACTGCAACTAGCAAAAGGTTATGACTCGTGAAAGTCTTCAATGATTATTAGCATTTTTAACAATAAATGTTTTTAAATGAAGATATGTACATTTTCTTTGGACATAACACTATCACATACTTAGACTATATTGTAGTGTAGACATAACTTTTATATGCACCCAAAAACAAAAAAAGTGTGTGACTCACTTTATTGCAATATTTGTTTTATTGTTATGGCCTCAAACCAAACCTTCAGTATCTCCAATGTATAACTGTTACTTTTTAAACATTAAGATGTTTCAGAAAGATAACACACATACAGAAAAGTATAAAAATCTGCCTAAAACTTGATTAATTATCACAACAAAAGATGTGCAACTTTCGTGTATGCTACAAACAAGGATATTATGAGCACTCAAAAGATTGTTTTATGTTGCTTCTCAATCACTAATCTTCCACATCCAAAATCCAATTATTCTGACCTCTGACAAAATATAAGTTTGCCTATCATTGTACTTCATATTAATGGAATCATATGGGAATATTTTTTGTGGTTGCATTTATTTCTTATTTTTTGGGTGAGACTCTCACATAGCATTGCATGTTATAATTGTGCACTTTTTCATTGTTATATAGTATTCTGCTATTGTTTGAACATCCCCTCCAAAACTCATGTTTAAATTCAATTGACATTGTGATAGTTTCAAGAGGTCAAAGTTTAAGAGGTAATTAGGTCATCAGAGCTTTGCTCTCATGAATAGAATAATGCCATTATCATAGGAGTGGGTTAGTTATTGTGAGAGTTAAGTTCCCTTTTTCTTTCTGTCTCAAATGCTACCTTGAGATATGATGTCTTCATCATAGGATGGCCCTCATCAGATGCCACTGACATCCTCTAGGACTTTCCAGCCTCCAGAACCATTAGCCGAGTAAACTTCTATTCTTTATAAATTACTCAGTCTGTGGTATCTTGTTATAGAAGCAGGAAATGAACTAAGCCATATTCCACAGTATAAATATAACACAGTTCATTTCTCTTTTCTCTTACACTTCTGGGTTGCTTCCAGTGTAGAGATATTATGAATAATGCTGCTATAAATATGCTTGTACATGTCTTTTGGTACATATGTACACACATTTCTGTTGGATATAACTCAGCAATGGTAATTGCTTGCTAGAACACTCAACTTTAGTAAAAAATGTCAAAATTTTTTCCAAAGTGATTTAACCACATGCTATGATCAGAAAAATATGAGAGTATTTGTTTCTCTACATGCTAACCATGATTTGCATTGCCAGTCTATTTAATATTTGACATTCTAGTAGGAGAGTAGTGATGGCTTAATATGGTTTTATTTTACGTGATAACTAAAGAGGGTGAGTACCTTTCAGATCATTTCCCTAATGTCTTTTGTGAACTGTATACTCAATTTTATGCATATATTTCTATAGGATAATTTGTCTTATCTTGTTTATTTCTAAAAGGTTTTTAAAATATATGTACTAGATGCATGTTGTAAATCTCATTCTATTACTTACCTCTTCATATTGTTAACTGGGATTTTGAGAACAAGATTCCTTCAATTTTATATATTAAAAATCACCAATATTTTCTGTGTGTGTGTGTGCATGGGTGTGTGTGTTTTAGGTTTAAATATGTGATCTAATTAGAGGTTATTTTGTTCTTTATGTGAGACAAGAGTCAGGTTGCAACTTTTTTTTTTATAATGCAAGACTCAAAATTTTTTCTGAAAAGGATTTGTGGTGGATATCAAGCAGTGGTGAGAAGCAATGAAAGCAATACATATAGTCTCTGTTGCAACTAATCAACTCTGTAGTGTGAAAGGAATCATAGACAATACGTAAACAAACAAACAAAAAATATTGCTGAGTTTTACTAAAACTACAGATATTGAAATTTTAGTGTTATAAAATTTGCATAAGTAATGAAATATTTTTCTCTTTATTTTATTGTATTTATTTATTCCTTAAATGTCTGATAGTGTTCTCAAGTGAAGCCATCCTCCCAGGAGACTTCGTTATGGAGAAATGTTTAATTATGAAGTCAAATTATTTAATAGAAATGGGGCAATCCAGATTTTTTTCATTCTCTTTTGGGAATTTATTTTTATTTTTATAAATTTAATAACCCTATTAAATTTAATAAAATTATAAATTTATTGCTTGTTCATTTAAACACTTGTCAAATGTATTATCATAAAATTTTATAATCCCTTATTAATTGCCTGTAGGATCTGTAGTTAGAACACATCTTCCACTCCCAATCTTAATTTATCTCCTCTTTTTCAGCTGATCAATTTTATTAATTAAAAAACATTTTTATGTTTTTGGGTTTTTTTATTTTTCATTTTCCCTTTGGTTTATTTGTGTTTTTGTCTTTATTATTTCTTTCTGTCCTTTAGCTTTGATTTTGATTTTCTATTTTAAGTTTCTATTTTAAGATGAAGCTTAGATTACTGATATTAGGCCTTCTCCTCTAATAAAATTTGTATAACTTAAAGCTATAAATTAATCAATAGCTGTTTTGAAGAATCTAATCCATTTTGATAATTGTGCTTTTATTTTTACTCACTTCAAAATATTTTAAAATTTGCCTAGTAACTTACCTTTGACTCAAAGGTTATTTAGAGATGTGTTTGTGGATTTTTCACATATCTTTCTGTTTTGAATTTCTAATTCTCTAAAAAGGTTTATTTTTCAAGCACATGCTTTGGTTTATTTTTATCCTTCTCAATTTTTTTAATAATCTGGATTATAATTTTGACTGATAGATGTTCCACATGTATTTGAAAATAGCCTGGTTGCTGCTGTTGGAGGTGACGTATTCCGTATGTGTCAACTATGTATTCTAAGTCTCCTATAAGTGGTTTTCTATTTGTTCTACCACTTAATTTCATCAAAGTGTTAAAACACTTAACTGTAATTGGGATTTTATATATTTCTCATTTCTGTTCTATCAGTTTTTGCCTCATATATTTGAAGTTCTGTTAGATGCATACACACTTAAGATTGGTATTAATTCTTGATAAATTCCTCTTTCATTAATAATAATCCTTTTTGTTACTAGTGATATTGCTTGTTTTGGAATCTACTATGTCTCTAATTAATATACCCAAGTGAAAGTCTTAATTAAGATAATCATGTGAAAGTCTTAATATAGCCAAATGAAAGTCCTAATCTACATGTTTATATATTTTTTCAGTTGGTTTAATTTCAACCTATTTGTGTATTTATCACCTCCCCTGCATCTTTCAAGGGCTTGATGGTGGCACTAATCTCCGCAATTTTTCCAGGAATGAGATATTGTTTTTGATTTACTATTTTCTAGGTAAAAGCCGCTCTAATGGCTTCCATTTAGCCTTTCTCACCATAATAGCCCTCACTCTACAAGTCATGGAGCCAATGTGGGGGTTCTGTCAGTTGCTAAGTATGTCTGTGCACTGGGGAAATGACCACAGGAGGAGTCCAGGGACCCACTGTAAGTCGGACTTGAGCTAAAACTCCATTCATTACCTGACCTCTGTAAGCCCCTACTTTAACTGGAGAACCAAAATGATGTTTTGGGTCCTGTGGAATCAATGTCAGATCAGAGCCAGTGTCTAGTATTCCCTGAAATATCTGATCATTTCCTTTCCCCAATGCAGAGTTACCCTGGTAATAGGCCAGAGATCTCCTTGGGGAAGGATGGGAGAAAGATTCATTGCATAAATTGTCAGCAATGTAGTAGGGTCCTTCCTAAAGGGGACCCATCCTCCCCTTTTTTCAAGGGGTTCTGAGTCTATAAAACTACCTAAAGTCTGGGAATTGATTGAGGGGCCATGATTCTCTGTTTTTATAATTCAAATTAGTCTTTTGTCCATTCGACCTAGAAGTTTTCTGCTTGTATAAATTAAGTAGAAACGCAGTAGGCTTCCTATCAATTTCACTTCTAGGAACACCGTGATTAATTAGCCAATGCCAGAGGTCTACATAAGTCAGACTATTATGATTGCTGCTTTGCCTCTACTGTTTATTATGGTAGCTATGGCCACCTTGCCTTTGATGGTTTAGTGCCGCCACTTGGCTCCTGCCACCTCTAGATCCAATTTTTCTCATTGTATTTAAATTTTATAGTTGCATGACTGTGGTTCCCACTGTTACATCTGACATACAGAGAAGAGCAATACAAGGCTTTTCAAAGTTGCAGGTGCTTCCCTCACAAATCTATTTCTAGAGTCATTGGTCAAGGTATATCTTCCAGACCCTCCCAGATGGAATGAGCATGTCTGAAGTGACTAATCCACTCCACCATCCCAGTCTCCCTAAGACTTTGGATCCCTTCCTCTACATTAAACCAAGGGAGATCAGGCATTTCCAGCTTGCTCACAGTGGGCCATCTTTTAATTTATATTTCAGCTAACCAAGCAAATAAACTATTAGAACCTTTCTTAACTCCCCAAGCTGCAAATTAAATGTAGAGTCCCTTCTTCTGGTCAAAGGTATCACGTACATATTATGTCTTACATTCAGCCTGATCCAAATCTATGTTCCTTCCACCATTACCCCACACCCTTAATGTCCATTCCCATGCTTGTTCTCCAGATTTCTATTTATATAAATTAGAAAACTCAAGGAGTTCTTTTCGAGTGTAATGCACCTCCTCATGGGTCACACTCTCAACCTCACCTCTAGGAGTCTGCTGTGACTTTAGTTATAGGTCTAGAAACAAACATAGGTTTGGGGGTGGCTTTTGAGAAGAACCAACATTATCTTGCCTGGCAACTGCCTCAGGGGAGGCCATCACTGTTGCCTCAGGCAGCACAGGGTATATCTCCTCAGACAAAGGTGGAAAGGCTAATGGCAGCATGGGTCCAGGAGGGGATCCTGCCACTACTGTGGATGGGGAAGTTGTTTCTTCTGGCAAAAAAGGTTCATCAGAGTTTACAAACTCAGTGTGCCCAGCTTCGTCAGTGTTCTCCCACATGTCCCCATTCCAAGTTGTAAGGCCCCATTCTTTTCCAATCAATGCTCTCACTTTAACAGTAGACACTTGGTGAGGCTGCCACACCCCTTTCATTACAGGTCAGCCACTCGCATGATTAGAGCTTGTTTTTTTGTGTTGTTGTTTTTTTGTTTTTTGTTTTTTCCCCCAGAATTTCAGCTCTTTCTCTACAGGAGACAAGACTCACTCATAGCAATCTTAGCAGATTTGAGACTCAGTATCTGCTTCTGAAGCCAGGAGATAGAATCCCTGAGTTCATCATTTTCTTTCATCACTTTGTCCATGAACTTAGAAGCAACCAACCAACTTCATTAGGTTCCTTGGATCTCCACATATGGTCAAAGGTGTTATGTATGGAGTCACTAAACTCCTTGCCTCTCATGAGCAGTGAATCAGGAGTGTCAAATGCATCCTCCTGATGGGGACCACGCACAGTTCTTGCTTATCCCCTAGTGGCAGGCTACAGTTCCCTGTCATCCCACAAAATATTCAAACAAATCAATCACATCTTCCCATGAAAAACAGAGGTCATCTCATCCTCTTGTTACTACAAAGCCTGCCTCTGATATCCCCTGCTCATTCATTCTGTGCCTCAGTGTAACCCCTATGTGACCCTGCACTGTGTGGTATATTCCACCACCAGGCTATGAGTATACGTGAATAATAAATTGTTATTGATCTCATCTATCCAATGTTGATGTATCATTTGCTTAGCCATCTCCAAAATCCTAAGATGGGAAAACCTTACCCAATGGCGTGAAGAGTAGGCAATCAAAACAGGATCTACAAACTACATCCCTTTGTCGTCTTTTTTTTTCCCACCCCCTGTAGGGAGAACTGTGTCTTTTGCCAACACAGAGGGTTATTATGGGTTGAATCATGTCACTCCTCCCTCTCTCAAAATATGTTGAAGTCCTAACCTTCACTACCTCAGACTGTGATCTTATATGAAAATAATGTTCTTTCACATGTACTAAATTATGGTGAGGTCTTACTGCTGTAGGGTAAAAGAAGACAGCTCTCCGAAGACTCAGAGACACACAGGGAGAATACCATGTGAAATTGAAGGCAGAAATTAGAGTTGTGCCATTGCAAGCCAAGCAATGCTGAAGATTGCTGGCAAACCACCAGCAGCTAGGAAGAGGCAAGAAAAGACTTCCCTACAGGTTTTAGAGGAAGCCTGAGTCTATCACTTTGGTTTCATGCTTTTAGCCTCCAGAACTTTGAGACAATACATTTCTCTCATTTTAAGCTACCCAGTTTGTAATACTTTGGCTATGACAATCCTAGAAAACTAATACACTTGGTTTTGCCATTACTCTGGTACACTCTGGGCATTTCTTAATAAATATGAAAAGGTTGTCCTTGGATTATATGGTCAGTTGGTCAATATGTACTAGTTTACCTATTTATATAGATGTTATGTTTATTGTTTGTATTTATACCTTTTATAGCTTGATAGATATTTGAAGATAGTTAAAATGTGATGCTTTTTTTTTATTTTACTTAAAGTAGTGTTTTAAACTCTAGATCATCTGAAACTGCTTCCTTAATTTTGACTTTTTTAACAGTTAACTTTTTAGGCCATTTATTTTCATAATTTAAAAAAATTTTGATTCTTGCATCTGAGAAAAATATTATATTTTCTTCTCATGAATAAAATAGCATAAATTTTTGAACTCTTTCAGAGATATATGTATATTATTCTTTATTTTTCTGGCATTTATTATTATAAATATATCTGAGGCCAACAGATTTGCATGTAACCATTAATCTTCTCTAAATTAAAGCTTATAGATATTCACATTTAGGAATTAATAAAATGATTATTTCTATTAAATATTATTACTTGTATGGATTTATTCTTCAGAAATACCAATAGTCCATAGTTTGAATTTACTTTACCTTTCATAAAAAATGAATAATTTTCTTCTATTTTATCTTGTTTTAATTTTGTTTTGTAATATGGAGGGCTTCCTGAATTTGGCCTTTTACATAATAATGGCATTCTTGATTATATCCTTATGAATCTAATATGACTTGAAGCATCTCATTGTTTTTTCTTTCTTTATTATTATTGCTTTGGTAATAAAATATTCTTATTCTTCACTGCTGCTTCCAGTCCAGTTCTTTTTTCAATGTCTGTTTGAATGGCTTTATTCCATTGTGTTCCTGTCTTTCTTACCTTTGGTTTTATAGGTTTCAAGCCTTCTTGAATTCTATTATGAATTTAGGACAAACATTTCCTATGTATGTTTAATATTATTTTCAAAACTACATTGTTCCTCTTCAACACTAAGGCCAAGTTCTCATTATTTTTTAAATACTTGCTCATCCTTGAATAATGTTTGCTAAGGCTGATATGTGTCTGTATACTTTTTACTCTTCAATGTTAGTTATTGTTTACTTTTTATTTCTTCAATGTTAGGTGTTGTTGAGTTTATATTCATGTGAAAAGGACTACTCAACATATTTATATTGGTAATTGGTTCTCATATTGGAAATACGCTTTTCTTGGTGAATACTTCCTTTCTCTTAAGTGGACTGTTTTTCTCTCAAAAGAAAAGAAAGTCCAGAGGGGCATTATTTACTTAAATCAGGTTGACTATTCTAACGCGGAATTATGTTTGTATTTATTTTAGTTTATTTTGCAATATATATGGTTAAGTACTGAATCATATATCAATTCCAATCCCTTTCTATCCCCTTTTCCAACTGTGTAAACACTTTTAGGCATCATTAAATTATAAATTTTTAAATAAAATTTATTGCTAATTACATAGCTGAAAAAAGCTTTAGCATTTTATAAATTATCTCTAATACAAAAAATATTGATCACAAATTTATTTAACAAAATTCTTCTAAAATTTGATAAAACCATAGATTTTAAGGACAAGCCATAATTTTTAATATCAAAATACTTTAAATATTTTAAAAATATGAAAGATATAAAGATATATAAATCATTGCAGTGATAAAACATTATTTTATTAAAACGTATGTTTTTAAATATAAGCATCATGGATTTAATTCTTTTTTTTCATTGTCTATACTGTTGCTTTTAACCTCCTGGGATTAAAGTAATGTCATCAAACCCAAAAGAAAAATAAATACTATTTTAGACTAGTAGAGTTTACAGAGTTTTTTCAGGGTCATAAAGCTTGTTTACACCCCCTATGTAATTTGAATCAAAGACAGCAATTAGGTTGACATCATGTATTACATTAATATGAAATCCTCCACTTGGTTTAATTTCTTACAACCTAGTTCCTGAAGTTTGTTTGCTCAGAGTGAACATGGTCCTGTTGTTATCCCATATTGGCCTGTTCTATTAGCATTATTGAAATCCCATGTATATGGGAGATAGTTAACTGACACTAAATCAGTCATGTTGTACAACCAGGAAAAGGTATAAATGACTATGGTTCTAGTTTACACAATATCACAACTCTTGCTAAAGCTCACTTTTGCCACTGATCCCATATCCACATATACAAAGTACCTCACCCATTCATTTCAGTACCTACTTACATTGTATTTCTGGAAATCGTATTTCCAAAATATACGATATATACCCCATGTTCTGACTCAAAAATATTAGTAAGCGCCACTCTGTTTAATTATGGTATAAATAATTTTAAACCAGAATATTAGATATCTAGCCTCAAATTGTATAAAAGTATAGGGTTTTTAAAAATTTTTTCTAGTTTATGTAAAAATAATATTTAAGGACAAGCTCATTAGGCTCTAAGACCCTTAGTGCACAATAAATATACATGTTCTATTGAAGTGAATAATTTCCACAAAAATGGTGTTGCTATAATGTGAAAATACTTTCATTATCCCTATTAGGGATATTCATGAAAATATGATGAAAACTTAAGTGAAAGGTTGGTAATTAACTACATATTATTCATATTCAGGGAATTACATATTAATAAAGATAAAAAATCCAATATTTCACGTCTGAATATTTTCCTGAACAGATGAGTCAGAGACTTCTAAAATTCCCTCAGTGGAAATCTGCTTTTCTTGGGGAATACTTCCCTTCTCATAGGTGGACTGTTTTTCTTTCAAAAAAAAAAAAAAGCCTGGAGGGGCGTTATTTACCTACCTAACACAGGTTCTTCATTCTAACACAGAATCATGTTTGTATTTATATTAATTTATTTTACAATATATGTAATGAAGACTGAATCATTTGTCAGTTTAAATCACTTTCTGTTCCCTTTTCCAAGTATTTTAGGTATTCACCTTTATGGATTTGCTCAAGAACATAGCTCAGTAAATTTTAGATAACATTGTCAGTACTTGCCAGGAAAGTGTTAACATTTTAAATTAAAATTAGATTTAACTAAAATGTATACTTCATATTTCCTGTTAGTTGTGTGGCAACTTATATAGCTCTTAACTGTACAAAATAGTAAACAAATTCGTTTTGTGAATAGTTTCACAGTAACAATGCTAAGTTTATGATTGATCAGAGAGAGTATGTAGCATGCCCTAAAGTTCTTTAATAAGAATACTCCTGTGACCATAGATACTTTATCCTCTTCTAAGCTTAAGCTGCTTCCCAGAACTGATAGATGCTGTGTTAACACACATCCATGTGTGTGTACACACACAGACACCACACCTCTATATCTTTCCCTTCAAAATAGCACAAAATTCACTAAAACTTTTGCTTAACATTAATTTGAATATAGTCATTCTCTGCTTTGTTAAATTAAAAGTATCCTATCTTGTATAAATTAATTCCATTTGCATTGCTTTCTCAGTGCAGATAGAATAAACAAGCAAACAAAGTGGAAAACAGAAACCAAAAAATCGTGTCAACAGTGTTCAGTAACGCTATTGTGACGAACTTAAAGGACACTTACGGTTTATTAATAGATCGAGGTCAAAAGTAACGTAGGCACCTCAGGGTCTTAATTTTGTTGTGATTGTGGGTAATTGCATAGTGCTTGCAGACATTCTACTGAGAATATATTTACTTTTTGACAAGCCTCCTAAGGAAATTTTAAATATTTACTTTTTGTTTTATCATCAGATTCCCAACTACATAGTTTGACTTCAATGAATAAATGACAACACTATTTCATGCTTAAGGGAGTTCACAGAAAATTTTGAGATTCTAAACATTATTTTCTTCTAAAACAAGTGTTTTAGTTGAGTAAATCTTTGTAAAACTGAACTACAAATGTGTTTGTTAGTTATACTGGCATCTGTTAGACCATGAATATTAAAAATAAATACAGTCAGCACCAGGGATGCTTAAATAAAATATATATGGATAAGTTTGATTTATTTGAACCGATTTTTTCCCATATGAAAAAGAAAAGCATTTTCAACAAAACCCCCAGAAACAAGATATTCCTTCAAACTGATCACTAAATCAAGTAGCAAATATTGAACAGACCATCAGAGGTTCCTTTTATCCCTAGGAGAGTGAAATATATAAACTAAAATGAATTCTCGAGATGAACGAAAGCAAAGGGCACAACAACTATCAGAGCATTTCAGACCTGAATTGGTAAAGGAACTAGCAACTGCTTATTTGTTGTTCATTTTTTATTCCATTTAAAATCATCCTCAAGTGGAAATGTCAGGAAAAGTGAAGATTCAGTAACTAATTTTTACTATGCTGTCAAATTTCTCCAGTATCAAATTGTATTTAAAAAATAGTTCTAATGGCAAGCAGAAGATGATTCCATTTTTTGTTTAAAAATGCAATGTTTTTTCTGAATGATGGATGGTTTACAACAGTCATTAAAGCAAGTATTTACAAGGCAAGTAAATTTCTCTCTCTAGTGAATTTGGTAATAGTGTTATCTATTTATGATTTGCTAATACAAATGCCACACAATGATATGTTTTAGAATAAATTGCTCAATGACTTAAAACGTTAGTTCAAAAATTCTCACAGTTATATTTTGAATACTCTGTCCTCGTTACTTTTAGCATGCACTTTACAGAAAATGAAATGCTTGGATCACTCTCAGATTGAGAAGAGAAGAAAGCTGTCTGTTTCTGAATAAGGAAACCAAACAAATAAATAAATAAAATAAAACCATAATAGTAACATCAACAATAACAATGACAAAAACCCACCTGACATAAATAGTATTTGAAGTGTAGAATCTCAAATTAAACTTTTCATAGGTATTGATTCATATTATTTGTGAATTTGGGCTAAAATACAAAAATTGAAAAATGGAATATGACCAATGTTCCCAGTGTGTTTTGACTACATGAAGACATTGCAGTTACATAATTTCTTACAAACATAGTTTTGTGTGTGTGTGTGTGTGTTTTAATTGTACTTTAAGTTCTGGGGTACATGTGAAGAACATGCACGTTTGTTACATAGGTATACATGTGTCATGGTGGTTTGCTGCACCCATCAACCTGTCATCTACATTAATTTCAGTTTAATTAAAAAAACTCTTGGTATTAAAAACATCTTTTACTTTAATCTATCTATGTCTTTATACATAAAGAGAGTTTCTTTTAGACAGCTTATAATTGAGTCTGGCTTTTATCCAATCTGGTAATGTCTGTCTTTTAACTGGTGTCTTTACATCATTAACATTTAAAGTGATCATTGATATGGTTAGATTAAAGTTTACAATATTGCTTGTTTTTTTCTTGGCACTTATTTTCTATTTTCTGGATTTTTTTCTATAAATACAGTCATACAATATGTCATCATTTTGGAGTATCTTCTTTCACTTAGCACAATGTTATCAAGTTCATCCATGCTGTAGCATTTATCAGTAATTCGTTCTTTTTCATTATAGAATAGTATTCCATTGTAGACACACCATATTTTATATATCCATTTATCAGTTGATAGGCATTTGTGTTGTTCTAACATTTTTGCTATTATAAAGAATCTGACTGTGCATGATCACATATTTTTGTATGGGTATATATGTCTTTTCTCTTGAATATATTTCTCTGAAATTTCTGGGTTATATAATCGCCCTATACTTTACTTTTTGAGAAACTGTCAATATGTCTTTCAAAGAGGCTGCATCATTTTACATTCCACAAGAATGTATGAAGGTTTGTCATATATCATATGTGTATTTCCCCACATACTTGTTGTATTAGTCCATTCTCATGCTACTAATAAAGACATACCCGAGACTGGTTAATTTATAAAGGAAAGATGTTTAATTGCCTAACAGTTCAGCATGGCTAGGGAAGCCTCAGGAAACTTACAATCATGGTAGAAGGGGAAGCAAACATGGCCTCCTTCACATGGTGGCAGCAAGGAAAAGTGACAAGCAAAAGAGGGAAAAGTCGCTTATGAAATAAACAGATCTCATGAGAACTCACTCATTATCATGAGAGCAGCATGAGGGTAACCGCCCCCATGATTAAAATACCTTCCACCAGAACCCTTCCATGACAATTCAAGATATTCAAGATGAGATTTGGGCAGGGACACAGCCAAACCATATTATTCCACCCCTGTTCTCTCCCAAATCTCATGTCCTGACATTTCAAAACACAATCATGCAATTTAACAGTCCTCCAAAGTCTAAACTCATTCTAGCATTAACTCAAAAGTCCAAGTTCAAAGTCTCATCTGAGACAAGGCAAGTCTGAAATCCAATAGCCAGTCATTAAACTTTAAAGTTCCAAAATGATCACATTTGACCCCATGTCTCACATCCAGGTCACAGTGATGCAAGAAGTGGGCTCCCACAATGTTGAGCAGCTCTGCCCCTGTGGCTTTGCATGATACAGCCCCCTTCTGGCTGCTTTCAAAGGCTGGCATTGAATGTCTGCAGCTTTTCCAGGTGCATGGTGCAAGGTGTCAGTGGATGTACCATTCTGGGGTCTGGACAATGATGGCCTCTCTTCTCACAGTTCCACTAGGCAGTGCCTATTAGAGACTCTGTGGGAGCTCCAACCCCACATTTCCCTTTCGTATTGTCCTAGGAGAAGTTCTTCATGAGGGCTCTGCCCCTGCAGCACACCTCTGCCAAGACATCAAGAATTTCCATATATCCTCTGAAATCTAAGCAGAGGTTTCCAAACCTCAATTCTTGTTTTCTGTGCACCCACAGGACCAACAACACATGGAAGCTGCCAAGGCAGGTGGTTTGCACCTCCTGGAGCCATGACCCTAACTGTACCTTGGCCCCTTTTAGCCATGGCTGGAGCAGCTGGGATGTAGGGCACCAGGTCCCTAGGCTGCACACAGCAGAGGGGCCCTGGACCCAGCCCAGGAGGCCATTTTTTCCCGCCTGGCTCTCTGGGCCTGTGATGGGAAGCGCTGTCATGAAGGTCTCTGACTACTCTCAAGACATTTTCCCTATTTTCTTGGCGATTAACATTTGACTCCTTGTTACTTATGCCAATTTCTGCAGCTGGCTTGAATTTCTCCTAAGAAGCTGAGTTTTTCTTTTCTATTGCATCTTCAGGCTGCAAATTTTCCAAACTTTCATGCTCTGTCACCTCTTGAATGCTTTGCTGTTTAGAGATTTCTACTGCCAGATACCCTAAATCATCTCTCTCAAATTCAAAGTTCCACAGATCTCTAGGGCAGAAGCAAAATGCCACCAATCTTCTTGCTAAAACATAACAACAGTCACCTTTGCTGCAGTTCCCAACAAGTTCCTCATCTCTATCT
Organism: Symphalangus syndactylus; assembly: GCF_028878055.3. NCBI lineage: Eukaryota > Metazoa > Chordata > Mammalia > Primates > Hylobatidae > Symphalangus > Symphalangus syndactylus. Next base: position 119,534,627 of record NC_072424.2, on the reverse strand, counting down.
GAGACCAGCTTAGCCTGGACCTTATTGTCCTTATCACTCTCAGAGTTTTGGTCAAAGCCATTCAACAGGTCTCTAGAAAGTTCCAAACTTTCCCACATCTTCCCGTCTTTTTCTGAGCCTTCCAAACTCTTTCAACCTCTGTGTGTTACCCAGTTCCAAAGTCACTTCCATATTTTTTGGTATCTTTTCAGCAGTGCCACTGCTGAACATTCCCTTTACACTCCCGGTACAAATGTACTGTATGAGTTCATTTTCATGCTGCTAATAAAGACATACCAAAGAATGGGTAATTTATAAAGGAAAGAGGTTTAATTGACTCACAGTTCAAAGTGGCTGGGGAGGCCTCAGGAAACTTACAATAATGGTGAAAGGGGAAGCAACACATCCTTCTTCACATAGTGGCAGCAAGGAGCACTGCCAAGCAAAAGGGGGAAAGTCCCCTAGAAAACCATTAGATCTCATGAGCACTCACTCACTATGATGAGAACAGCATGAGAGTAACCAGGCCTGTGATTAAATTACCGCCTCTGGGTCACTCCCATGACACATGGGGATTATGGGAGCTACAAATAAAAATGAGATTTGGGTGGGGGACACAGCCAAACCATATCACACATCAACCCTTCTTATTATTTATCTTTTTAGTTATAAATGTCCTAGTGGGTATAAAATTGCATCTTATTGTCATTTCACTTTATATATTTCTAATGACTAGAGATGTTGAACATTTTTTATTGTGCTTATTGAACATTTGTATATCTTCTTTTGTGAATTGTTTATTCAAATCCATTGCCCATTTTTGATAGGGTTATTGGATTATTGTTGAGTTGTAAGAGTTCTTCATTCTGGAAACAAATCTCTTATATGTAATTGTTAAATATTTTCATTCTTGGGGGTGACTTTTTACTTTATCCTGTTTACAAAAGTTTTAAAATTTGATGCAATCCAATAATCCTTTACTCCTTGTTTCTTGTGCTTTTGATTGCCCATATAAGAAACCATTGCCTGATCCAAGTCAGAGATTTACTTCTATGTTTTTTTTCTAAGAGGTTTATAGTTTTAGTGGCAGCTCATGCCTGTAATCCCAGAACTTTGGGAGGCTGAAGCAGGAATATCACTTGAGCCCAGGAGTTTAAGACCAGCCTGAGAAAAATAGAGAGAGCCAATCTCTACAAAAAAATAAAAATAAAAATATAAAAAATAATTAGTTGAATGTTGTGGCATATGTCTGTGGTCCTAGCTACTAAAGAGCCTGAGGTAGGAGGATTGCTTGAGATCAGGAGGTCAAGGCTGCAGTGAGGTGTCATCACACCAGTGCACTCCAGACTAGGTGATAGATTATTTTTATCAAAAAATAACAAAAATAAATAAGTAAATAATTAAATATATATATATACACACACACACAAACACGTACTATATATATTGTTCTAGCTCTTACATTCAGTTCTGTGATCCATTTTGAGTTAATTTCTGTATATGACGTGTATAAGGGTCCAACTTTATTCTTTCTCATGTGGGTATTGTTTTGTCTGAGCATCTTTTATTGAAAAGACTATTTTTCCCCACTGAGTTGTCTTGGCACCCTTGTCCAAATTAGCCATAAACGTAAGGTTTGTTTTTCTTCAACTTTCAATCGTTTCATTGACCTATACATCTATCCTTATGCCAGAACCATGCCAACTCAATTACTGTAGTTTTGTAATAACATTCATTATTATTGTTCAGTGATAATATATTTTATGAGAATAAATCATCTTATATTTCAGATGATTGTCTCTCAACTCACTCACCTATTCCATGGCTCTATATTACATGTAATACTAGTGGAATAATTTATTTTGATTCCTTGTTTTCTTTATACACTAAGAATATGAAGCCTAATTTTGTGACTCACATTAAACAATTTTCGCAGGAAATTTAGATGTTTAAATTTGCTGTTAAGGTGACCTCTTAGCCAGTTTCAAGTAGACAGAAATTTTACTATTTTATATTCAAATAATTTAGTATATAAGTTTAATGCATATGTTATGTGTTTGTTCTTTGAAACAAACTTTTATTCTTTGACAATATGATTTAATAGCATTTAATTCAAATTAATTTGATAACTCTGTAAATGAGACTAACACTTTTTTGATATTCATTAACCTAAAGAATGAACAGCACAGAAGTGAACACACCATAGGTTTCAAAAATGTTCATTATTTTCTATTATGCAGCAGGAGAGAAACAATTGCTTATTGATTAGATCAGATTTTCTGGAAAATGCTTATCAATTATGGAGTCCGCTAACCTCTAAAACTGATGTTTCCATTAATCCATCCAATCAAATGAATGAGCATTGACTAAGCATTGCCCTAGACATGGAATACATAGCCAATATGTCTGGCTGGAAAGGATTTATAGACTGGTGTAGACGTAAATAATTAAACAGGAACTGTTTATGGTAATAAGTACTGAGATATAGACAAGGAAAAATATGAGGCTCCCATACCAGATGGGACAGTCAGTAAAGGCAGGAAGAAGTAAAGTTTAAATAAATTCATGAAAGAAAGTAGAGCTAGCATGACAAAACCTTCTGGAGAGTACTACTGCTGCCAAGTGAACTTTAAAATTTCTATCTTGCTTCAGTAAAAATAATTTGTTTCTAGTCTTAAAATCATATTTTAATACAACCTCAGGACACAGTTGTATCTGAGAAAATAGAAAGTTATGAACAAAGTAGAAATATTAAGCTGAAGAGTTTTTAGATGTTAAGACCATGTAAATATTAACTGAATATTTGTTGAAGAGAACAATAAGGAATTCATTAAGTTGTAAGATCTTTACTTAGTGCCATTGCATTGAAAAGTGTGTGAGAGTCATTCTCACAAAACATCACTACTGCTATTTCATCTTCTGCTCAAATTCTATGCTGTTTTTCGAGGCATGCAATTAGATGGTTGCTAGTAACTCAAAAGATTTGTGGAAGGAAGTCTATGGACCTTCGCAGGTCTGTGGGCTACCTTTCTAGAACAGGGTATATACAGTGCATATATTCACAACTCTTCTGCTGTCTGGATTCATGACCTCTATTCTAAAAACTGCTCCAATCTATCTCTGCAAAATTTCAGTCCAACTTAACACCTCTCTTTATCTTTTGAGAGAAGAATCTGCTACATATTTTTAGAAGAAAATTATGACCATAAAATCAGATATATATATAGTTGTTTCATATCTACTCATATGATGTGTATCCAAGATCTATATTTGCCCAGTTTGTGTACACAATCTTGTAATCCACTCTATCACTCTGTTTTATTGTCATGAGGAATGGAATTAAAGAGTGAAGAGACTAGAAAAAAAATTGATACTCAGAACAAATTTAATCACTTTGCCCCCCCAATAACAGAGTATGATTTCCTCTATAAAAGGAGGTTATACTGTTTTTAGGATAAAAACAAGATGATGGCACTTAATTCTGTATTTATTTGCTTATAAGTTCAACTACCTCAGAGAAAATCAACCATTATCAGAAAATATGTTGCTTCAAAAATAAATTTGTATATGGAATTTTAGTTCAATATTATGTTTCAGTGAAGTTAGCAAACACTAAATATCAAGAACGAAGAAAAAGACAGTGAAATGTTTAAGAGGAAATAATCTGCCATTGTCTATGTCTGTATCTGAATGTTATCTGCTCCAGGTATCAGGGAGAGGCTGTCAATCAGCTCTATTGCTGGAATGAAAGAGTAGAAGGTACAGTTTAATTTTATTATGGAAATTGATTTGCATCTCTTATATTTCTTGATTGAAATCTTTCCAGGTAATGGCATTGAAGAATCCTCATAAAACTGCCATGACTGGGGTAATAACTATTATTATGATCAAATTTAATAAAAAAACTTGCCTGCAATATGGGAACTATGAATAATTCATGTAAACTGTTGCTTAAAATGTGATAGAGAGAAAAGACTTGTAGAAAAAAACCTTAATGTATCCAGACAGGGATCATAATTGGTTTTTGCAAATAATGAATACTTTATGTACGAGCCAAGACTAACAAGGATAGAAGTGAAGACTCCACACAGAGGAAACAATTCCACATATTTGATTTTTGCAGCATAAGTGAGATAGATGTCTTTTTATAAAAGAACTGTCAAGAAATACATATCCAAAATTTATATTTCAAAACATCACAATGCTTCTTTTAAATAAACAAAGATTAGGGAAATATTTATAACAAGCTTATATTCATACACTTGTGAATGATCTATGAAAAAAATTGACTTCAGATCTCAAGTTTAGTATTTTTCTATTTATATTTTTTAGCAGTCTCAGAGGCTTTGAAATTCAACTTGCTCCTAAAGATTTTGCACAAATTCAATATCAGAAGAAAGGCATTTTAAAAAGCTTTGTTTTTATTTACTCAGTAGATCAAATTTTTTGCAAGTGTGTTTATATCTATAGCTACAATCAAATTTTTTTGTTTGAGATTTATTTCAACTTAGTTTTGTTTATTTTAACTCTGGTAATCTCTTTGTTTCCTGCTTTTATTGGCTACCATCTGGTGGAAAAAAATTGTAATAGCAGAAAAAGGTTAAAATATATGCAATAAGACAAAGATTTTAATTTTAAATATGTTTGTCACAAAATACTGCTGATATAGGTAGCAAGCTTGATACTAAAATATTTTTCTTACCAAACCAAGTTTCATTGTAATTATGCCTATTTGGCTCTGAAGCAATTTGAGAATGTGTTTAATTGTTTATATATAAAATAGCTATCATACTATAAGACATTCAAAGAAGGTAGGGGCCAGTTTGCTTTAATTTTTTCAATGTCTGTTTGCCCTAGACACACTTGTTTTACATACATTGTTTCAGCATAATTATTAATAGTGCCTCCTTTCACTTTCAAACTATACAAAATAAAAAAAGGAATTATATAAAAGCATTAATATGGTGCTCCGGGACACACTATGCATTAAATATTTTTAATTCTTTTAATTCAGCATTTCTGCTAAGTTTTTCCCGATATGTTGGGTAATTTGGCATAGATTCTCATAGAATTCTTCTTAAAGATAACATCCAAAAAACAAACATTTAATTATGAATTAAAATGTAATAGTTGATCAGTTACTTCAATTCCAATTATTTTGGAAGTATACTGACTAGTTCATTGCTTATAAAAATGGAAAGTTTTTCTTACATGGTTAATAAGTACAATATGGAGTACAAACAAGTATTATTTGGTGATTTAACTCATAATGTCTCAATATTGATCTTCTTGCACTTTTGAGTAAACGGGCTGAGAGAATAATTTGGTTGCAGGTATAATGTGTTACTATATATAATAAAATCTACAATTAATTTAGGGCAAAATAAAATTAAATAACATATATCCATATGTAAGTTATATATCACATAAGTAAAATAATTATAATTTTGATGGTTAATTCATTCTTGTCATTCATACCCACAGTGCTTAAGATACAACTCTTTAAAAAGGGTTTATAGTCTTCAAAATTTATTTGTATTTATACTTTGAAAAAGTTATACATTTTAATATTTAAAAAGATTTTAAAATGCTATTATCAATATGTAATTTTATTTGTTAACATATCTTAATGGTCCCAGGATTCACATAGCCCAACTTACTGAATAAAATCAACAAAGGTCGTATTTTAATGTCATGTACTTGTTTATTTTGTAATTTACAGTAAATATCTTCAAATACTTTAATATGTCAAGAGAAAGAAACAAAACACAGTATTAAAATTTGTTGCAGCTAGAGTTGAGCATTCAGGTATACTTAATCACAAATCTGTTGTTCCAATTAGATTAAAAATGTTCAATTTCTATTTAAGTGAATTGTTACCCTAGGTTGTTAAAAATGGAATTAACATTAGAGTAGTTACGATAGTTATAAAATTATTTTGAATTTTAAAGTTTTTAAATCTGGAAGCTTCCAAAGAGAAACATAAAAATAAAACTATCGAGTTCCTTAAAAAATAAAAATCAATTTAATGAGGTCAAGTAATAAAGATAAAATGTGTTCCTTTATGTACATGCATTATATACTTTCCTTCATATAAGTGAATTCTAAGAATTTATATATACATGTAAGAAATGATATTTCTCTACAAATAAAAACACACTTATATCACATAATACATATTTTTCCTTTGAAATTTGCATTCAAGAAATCTGATATCACATTATATGCCCCTTTTAGCATATAAACTCCTATTTGCAACAGAAAAGTTTATATACCTATCAATAGGAGATGTTGGAAACTTATAGTTGATACAATTAAATTAAAATCCTATTAAAAATTATTTGTAAAACCCATAACTCAACTCTACATACAGTGTGCTGAAAAGAAAAAGCCACACAGACTTACCTATTCATAACTGAGCTATCCAAAAGCCTTTAGATCGAGATTCATAAATAAATTTTCCTTTAAGTTCTCAAACAATTGTTCAGATAATTTAGCCATTATTAATATATAAATTAATGGATCAATTTAAGCATAAAAGAGAGAAACAATGGCTATAGTTAAAATATTAAATGTTGGCATACAGACATACAAACAGAGTTTTATTGGTTTTCTCGGAGATGCTAGAAAAATAATTTATTATACTGAAAAGTGTTTAAAAAAAAAGAATCAAGCATTTATCCCTTCTTTCATATATTAAGTATTGTGTGGTAATCAAAGACTATATAAGAGAAATTTTCTTTTATGGAAATATTCCAGCCAATAAATCAATGAGTATCAGAATTAGAATGTCACTATTTTGCAACTTTAAATTAATTAATGTATTTAGATAATTATCATTAATAACTTCAAATAAAGTAAAATCAAGACAAGCAGGCTTTATGGCCTCCTAATGGAAGTACTTAGAATCTATTAAGCCTATTACATAAATTTTGTCTAAAATTTAAAACTAAATTTCTAGATCTAACAATCAATTCACAGAGAATACTGAGAAACATATTAAAAGACACCACAGGCTGGGTGCGGTGGCACACATCTGTAATCCCAGCACTTTGGGAGGCCAAGGCAGGCAGATCACTTGAGGTCAGGAGTTCGAGACCAGTCTGACCAACGTAGTGAAACCCCGTCTCTACTAAAAACACAAAAAACTTGGCATAGTGGTGCGTGCCTGTAATCCCAGTTACTCTGGAGGCTGAGGCAGGAGAATCCTTAGAACCCCGACGGCGGAGGTTGCAGTAAGCCGAGATCGTGAGATCACGTCACTGCACTCCAGCCTGGGTGACAGAGTGAGACAGTCTCAAAAAAAAAAAAAAAAAAAAGACGCCACAGAGAAGCAATCTGAAAAATTCGGACTGTGTGAAACTATTAGGAACAAATGACTTGAAATATCTACTTTCAGCAAAATCTCAAGGGTAAGAAAAAAGTTCAAAAGGAGGAAAAGATAAACATATGAAGAGAATTTAAGAGACTGGTTAATTCCAGTGTATTGATCTTATCTTTACCCTGATTCAATTAAATCAACTGTGTAACTTCATGAGAAAACTCGAGAAATCTGAAAACTCACTAGATATTTGCGTGCATTAATGTTATTTAAGTCCATTTGTGACATTTAAGGCATTACTGTTAACCCTTCAAGGTAGTTTATGATATTATGATTATGTTTTTGAAAGATTGCTTGTATTTAAGGATGCATAAGAAATATACATAGAAGAATGATATACAATCTGGATTTAGTTCCTTAATGTAAGATAGGGTTAAGTGATAGGGATACAGATAAAACAAAATTCGTTGTAAACTTTTATTCATTGGAAGAAGATGAGGAATGGATAGGTGATACACGGGATACATGGTTACATTATTATTTGCTCTTTCTATGCACACACGGATCTGTATACATGTATAGTCGTATATGTGTGATTATGTATGTATATATCATACTTACACATACATATTTACTTCCATGTATGTATATATCTTCCCTGGGTGTTCTTAGTGCACTCACACTCCATTTAGATTCTTTTGTGAATGATTTTCTTTAATGTACAATATGTAAGTTTAGCCCTAGGCTTTGTAATTTTCTCTATTGAGATAGGGATGCAGCACTCTTTGGATAATAATCTTTTAATATTTTGATGCTACTAATTCAAACACATGAAAAGAAGGAATTTATAAAAATTCCTCATAAAACAATGCTTCATATAATTTTGTCCTAATGGTTTATGTATGAAACCTTTGAATGACAAAATATTTCATTGACTGGATCTCTAATATTTGCATAGAACACTCTGCTTAGTTGTTTCAGGGCTCCAATTATATCCTTTTTATTCCTCAGAAATTACGTTTTAAATCCTTAAGATGATGCAGATCAGTGCATCCCAGTATTGGATTTTGCAAGTCTTTTTATTCTTCCAATTATTACGGTAAGCTAATGATGGGAACAGCTAAACATCAGAAGCCAGAGAAACTCAATTGCTGGGCCAGTCACACTGATGTATTAGTTCATCTGTAATGACATTTGGGATGACAGAATTCTTCCCTGATGAAAGAACTATTGAATATTAGCCCTAAAAGCACTTTCTTTATCTACTTATTTCAGTATGATATACATATTTTTTAGTTCAAGTTTAAGAAGAAATTATGCAGCAGATAAAATATAGAGCAATAATGAAAGTTGTGGGAAGCATAGCTTTGACTAGGCTCCTTTCTAAACTTTACTATGTTAATCATTTATGCATAGAATGTGTGTTGCATTAAACAGGCTTGTATAATCAGTTTCTATGTCAACCAAGAAGCTGGCAGATTATATTGATTCATACAGGATGGTTTCCCAGGTTGTGCCCAATTTATTAGACCTAATTATTATATTTAAATGACTGGCAATAGAAGCTGGAAAATAAGTGATAGAAGCTCACCATTTAAAATATTCTTACACTTCAAAGACTATTTAGATGTATAATAATCCTTATGAAAATAATTGAGGTAAGCAAAATTGAAGAGTGAATCCAAAGTACATATTAAGCTAATGAATTAAGAAAAAAATAACAATCATGATTTAAGCTTGAGGGACCAAACTGCTTTTTATCTGATATTAGGAGGGTAAAAAATATTTACTCATAAAACTATATTGAAAAATGATCTCAGTACATTTAAGAAAACACAAGCTTAAATAACTCATGTTACCATAGTATTTATTATTTCCTCAAAACACATATCTTTTCTGTTCTAAATTGCTATTTTTTTAAAAAAGGATTGTTTGGTAGTGACAAAGAGCAAACTATCACAAGGACGAAAAACCAAACACCGCATGTTCTCACTCATAGGTGGGAATTGAACAATGAGAACACATGGACACAGGAAGGGGAACATCACACACCAGGGCCTGTCATGGGGTGGGGGGAGGGGGGAGGGATAGCATTAGGAGATATAACTAATGTTAAATGACGAGTTAATGGGTGCAGCAAACCAACATGGCACATGTATACATATGTAACTAACCTGCATGTTGTGCACATGTACCCTAAAACTTAAAGTATAATAATAAAAAAAAGAAGTGGCGGAGAATAATAGTTCTTCATCCATCATACACTGAGTTCTAAAAGATCTATGTAGTTTCCTATTTTTAAGATTATAGATTGGGTTGAGGAATGGCTATAAAATGTGGCAAAAAGGGAGCCAAGAAAGTGATCAATTTCCTAACAAAAATTGGTATGACATAAAAACACAAGCTGTGTTCAGTATAACTAATATTGGGAAAACACTAGTCATAAAAACTCAGGGATACAGAATCGCATCTTATGGTCTCAAGTATGATTGCACCTGATGGCCTCAAGTGATGTGTTTTTCAAGTGAGGTTTGCTGATCCAAGGATGATTAAGTTGCTTTTATAAAATTCAAATTACTTAATGAGGACGTTCTGAACAAAACTGCCTGATCATCTTCTATGACACAGATCTTACCCATGAGAAGTAACCTCCATTATCAATTTTAAAAAAATGACAGAACATTTTGAAGCTGATGTTGATGTTAAGACTACCGATGATTATTTGCTTCCTCTCTTCAGTGCTGGTTTTACTAAGAATTGCAACAATCAAATTTGAAAGTCCTCTTATGCTCAGCACAAACAGATTCATCAAATCTGGAAGAAGATGATGGAAATCATGATCCAAGAGTAGCAGGCAAGTGCCTTGAAAAAAGTGGTCAATAAATTAATTGCAGAAAGCAGCGGAAAATACCTAGAAATGTTTGCAATCCATTTATTCTCTGCATGATGTCTCCAATAAAATAGAAAAAATGTTGAGGAAGCTGAAGTTCAAGAATTAGGAAAACTCTTGAAGCTTTATAGAAAAGTAGTAATTTTGAAATGCTACTGAGAATGAGACAGGTGCTAAAGTTGAATGACTTGATGGATTTGAGTCAGTAGTCCAAGACTCTGCTTAAAATTCAGATTTTTATTAGAGAAAAATGAAGAGTTTTATTAAGAAAGAAAGGAAAGAAAGAAAGGAAGGAAGGAAGGAAAGGAAGGAAGGAAGGAAGGGATCCTGTTTGGGAAAAAGACTTGAACTTAAGAGCACACATTCTTTTAAAATAATCCTTAGAAAATGAGAGTTATGTCTTTCACATGATTACAAAATCCAGATTTCAACAAATAAAAAGTTGTGACTTACTTTTCAATTCCTTGAGTAAATTTTATAAGCAAAACATTTTATTTTAATTTAATTGTGTTTATTCATGTTTTCTGTAGTAATTCTCTATATTGGTTAAGAAATTCCTCACTGTTTAGTGAGACTGTCTCCTACATTGACCCCAAGTATTCTACAGTTTTGCACTTTTCCATTTTAAAGCTATCTCTAATTTATTTTAGGTGATAAGAAACTTAAATTATTTTTGTTCCAGTTTTCAAATATGCCTGTGTGTATATGTACATACATAAAAGTAGTCTTTAAGAAGTTTATGGAAACTGTATGATGAAAAAAACTATACATGGATTTCAAAAACTTTTGCACCAAAATAAACTTGTACTAACTTGTTATACCATGTCTGAACAGGATCACAGGATCTACTTTGAGGTACTAAGAAAGATAAGACATCAGTTTGAAAAAAGTCCCTAAAAAAGAGCAACATGAATTCTGCTAAAATTGAAGCAGGAACAAACATCAATATTATAATGGAGCTTGGGTGGAAGGAATGATGAATTTATTGATACTTTATTAAAAGTACAAAGAACAATACCCCAAAGAAACCAACAGTTTACAAATAACTTGTTTTAAGAAGGGATAAGAAAATGTAGAAGTTGAAGCTTGCAGTGGCAGACCATCCACAACAATTAGTGAGAAAATATTAATATCATTTGTGCCCTAATGGAAGAAGACCAGTGATTAACAGGAGAAACAATAGAAAACATCATACACATTTCCATTTGTTCAGCTTACACAATTCTGACAGAAATGTTAAAGTTGAACAAGGTTTCTACTTGATGAGTGCCATAATTGTTATTCCCTGATCAGCTGCAGAAAAGAACAAAGCTGATATAAAACAAGTAAGATCGAGATTCTGAAGCCTTTCTCAGAACAATTGTAAAAGGAGATGAAACATGGCTTTACCAGTATGATTCTGGTGACAAAGTACATTGAAAGCAGTGACTACCAAGAGGTGGAAGTGGTTCAGTCAAAGCAAAAGCAGTTTGGTCAAGAGTAAAGTCATGGCAAAATTTTGGGGGGATATTTAAGACATTTTGCTTGTTGACTTTCGGAAGAGCCAAAGAATGATAACATCTGCTTGTTGTGAGATATGCTCATCTCTCATCTGCTTATTTGAGAAAGTTTTCCAACGCTTTAACAGAAAAATGCCCAGGACGGCTTTACCAGAGAGTCATTCTCTACCACAGCAATGCCTCTGTTCATTCCTCATCATACAAGGGCAATTTTTCTAGAATTTTGAAGAAAAGTTATTAGACATCCATGTTACAGTCCTGATTTGTCTCTCTCTGACTTATTTATTTTTCTAATATTTAAAAATCTGTAAAGGGCACTCATTTTTCTTTGCAATTGATGTAAAAAAGACTACAATGACATGGCTAAATTCCCAGGACCGTCATCAGCTCTTTATAGATAGATTAAATGACTGGTATTATTGTTTACAAACATGTCTTGACCTTGATATGAATTGGATGTTAACTAAAGTTTTTTTGAGTTTTCTAGGTAAACAATTATATAACCCATAAATAACTTAATTGATAATGGTGATAGTGGGCAATCTTGCTTTTCTTCTTCTTCTTGAAGAAAATTATTTTAACCTTTTATTATTTTTCAATATTTGGATGTAATTTGTTGGTAAATATATTTTAATATTTTAAGAAAATGTCCTTCTATAGTTGGCTAATAATTTTTAGTATGAGCATATGTTGTACTTTATGGACTACTGATTTTCTGTCTCAAAATGAATGAGTGATTATTTCTTTTAATGTAGTAAACTATATTAATCTCTAATATTTAACCTACTGTACATTCTTGGGAAAAATTATTTATAATTGTCAATATTTTTAATGTATTCCTTGTTTGGTTAGAAAATATGTACTTGGGATTTTTTATCTTTGTTATTAAGATGGGATTGTAATTTTTTTATCATACTGACTTGAGATACTGAATCGTACATAGAGATTTTAGTGTTACCCTTATGCTGACCTTATAAAATTAGCTGATGACTATTTCCTTTTTTGTTGTCTGGGAAAAATAAATAGAAATAGAATAATTCGTTCTTTTAGAGTTTAATACAATTTTCAAGGAAACCAATCAGGGATGGCTGTTATCAGTATTAGCTTCTAACCACTGAAAACCAAAGGTGTTTTTTGTTTCCTTTTAGATTCAACTATTGTAAGTTTTAGATTTCATATAATTTGTTTAAGCATTAAATGATTTTGTTTCTAACTAATAATTTTTAATATCTGTAGCAAAATGACTATTATTTTTAAATTTATAATATTTCTGTAACTTCTCTTTTAATTTCTTAATTTTCCTAGAGTTCTGTCAGTATTACTAGTGTTATACATAAAAGACTTTTGGGTTTGTTGGTCCTATCTCTTGAATCTCCAGTTTCTGTTTCATTCATGTCTTTTATTTTCTTGAGTGTTTCCTTCCCTCTCTCATTTTGGTGTACTGTTCCTATTGTAATCAGTGCTAGATTTTAGTAACTACATATATTTACAGACTTTATTTCAATTTATGAAGTTATTTAGCACATATATTTTTTCCTCTGAGGATTACCATAGCCATATAGCATAAAAGGATTGAATTTTGAAATTACAACTTTGTAAAATTATTTACTAATTTATTTTTATGGTATTAAGGACACAAATTGAGATATATCCTCTCAACAAATTTTTAAATGCACAATATGATATCATTAAATATGTGTACCATGTTTTACAGCAGATACCTATTATTTATCTTACATAACTGAAACTTTATATCCCTTGAACAGCAACCCCTCACTCCAATTCCCCCTACACACAGCCTCTGGCAACCATCATTCTTTCTCTGTTTCTATGAGTTTGACTATTTTAATTACCTCCTGTAAGTGGAATCATGTGTTTGTCATTCTGTGACTAGCTTATTTTACTTAATATCCTCCATGTTCATCCATGTTGTCACAAATGGCAGGAGTTTCTT